>NW_015548309.1:1538913-1553327 GCF_001515605.1 Sinocyclocheilus anshuiensis | reverse complement strand
CTTATCGCAATTATTTCTGGGGCAATATATCGCACAACAAAAAGTTGTTATCGTGACAGGCCTAATCGTGGGATAAAAAGTTGCAATTACTTTAATTTTTTATCCCGTTGCGGAAACAAGCTTTAATAGTACGTTCTACGTCTTATCCCATGACATGTCCTTGCTCCGTTTTTGATTTGGGTAAACATGTTTTGTTTATTGAACCGATCTCTTAAACAAAAATCAAAGTAAAATGTATTCTGAATTTCTGAATTCATGCAGCATGGCTATTAGAGAGAGTGTGATTTGACCGTCTACGGTATATACCTTCTGTCATCTGGTCCCATTTGAGCATGAGGTCAATGGCGTATATGGCTCTGGAGGATGGGTATGCACAGATCCCATATGGAGCAGGGCGGCAGGAAGCTGCTTGGAAGAGCTCTGAAAATGCTTTAAAGATATCCGCCTGCAACAAACAACATTTAAAATGACAACACATAGTGGAGCTTTTTAGATTATAGTGAGAGTGCTAACCATAGATGTTTCTCTTTGTATGTGTACAAGATAAGCAAGAACAAAAAGTGACAACTTTTGAGGTCTGGGACATGTTAAGCAAATGGATACTTTCACATGCTGGACACTATACAGTGACACCCGACTCGGAGGAAACTTAAGCAGGATCATGGGTGTACATGGTGAGATTTAGTTTAGTTTTGTTTAACCTTTAATATTTAAATAAAACGATTAGAGTTATTATAAGATTCAAATTTAAAGGAATATATTTTATATGCATAACAGATTTTTCCAGCTGCTTTGGTACATCTCTTGATTAAACCTTAACATCTGCAAATCAGTGCATTTCTCACTTTTTCTATTTATACAAACAGCACAACACAATGGATTACGTGCAAAAGCCGGTAACTTACTCAAAATCCTCTGTTCATCTCTTAAAAGTAAATATTTATGTCAATGAATATATCAGTGCCATCAGTGGCCCTTTTTTCATCGGTCCTTGGCCTTTTCTGCTTCTTCCACTTTTTTGTTTCCCTAGCCTTCTACCACACATCCTTACTTCTCTTCTTTGTCCTGGCTGTTGACCCTGTTTGTTTTCTTATTGTTCTTCCATTGTCAGAAATTGTAACACTGTGTTGTGCTCTGACTATATATGCTTGCCAAATTAAGCTTCATGAGATGCACCTCCAAGTAATAGAGAATATAAAGAACAGGTTCATCATTGGTTGATCTAATGTTTTACATTTCCCTTCACAAGTGGAATTCAAGATTCACCTGCACAAGTCATCAACTCGGGACGTATTTACAAAAGAGTCTAATGGAAATGAATAGAAAACATGCTTGACAGCTAGTTCAACCATTTTGCATTTAATGACTTGCACAAAGAACTGAAACCAGTATAATATATTTTGATCAACAAGACATAAGCAATTGACAATGTAGGAAACAGCAGATATTAGTACATAATCATCTGCATGAATGCACCAAAGCATTCTCAATTTGTTCAAAAGAATAAGAAATTGCTTTTATGATGTGCACAAGTGACTGGATGATGAGGCTGTTAAACAAGTAGTTCTGAGAATTGTCCCGACAAAAACGGTAAAATATATAATATCCATTGTTATTCAAATGTTTGATATTTAAATTTTTTTTAAAGTCTCTTATTCTCACCAAGGCTGTGCTAATTTAATGAAACAGTATTAAAAGTATTGTTTTCTGTATAATTAAACTTATTATACAACTGTGAGGGACATTTTTTTTATTAATCATATTCAAATTAATCATAAAATCAGCTGATCATAAATGATAACTAACATTTCACTTTTTTCTGAATAAAAGTATTAATCCCCCCCCGCCACCAAAAAACCCTGAATGGCTAAATACATTGAGTTTTATGAAAATAAACTGAAAAATAAAAACGTGATATCTGAGGTGAGAAGCCTTTTAGAAATCTGTGCAGGAATACTGATGCTATACACAGCTGAATACGTTTTGGAAAAGGGGAAAATTTCACAACATAACCACTGTATGCTGTAGTGTAGATGGACAGACTGAAAATGAAGTGCATAAAGCCATACCTCAACCTGTTTCCATGGATACTGCGGATACTGGCTCTCAAACATGGGGATAAATTCATCATAGTGAATCTGACCGGAAACAAAACCATCAGTGATCTGAGATCAACTCTACAGAGCCAAGCATACAGTCTGAGCAGAGTTTTTGTACCTGTTTGAGCTGCACATCAGCAGCGTAGTTCATCACAGTGTAGTGCTTCTGATAGTCATCAAAGTGATCCAGCGAGAAAGGTCTGGAAAGAAAGACAAGCATCTTAATACAGTTAGGTATGCAGACATGGTGTTATATGCTCGATGTAAAAGCATAGAAACAAGTTTGCTAATATGATGACAATTTCCAAGTGTTAGGTCTCAGTGTTGGAGAATAATTAACTAAAAAAAATCTTATATTCCAATACCTTTATTATTTCACATTCTCACACGAGCTAAATTCTTGTTAGCAATAAACTTGATTTATATAACAAAACATGCTTAGCATCAGGATATTCATTGCTGTTATCTCCCTAACTTCAGCTGACCTGGATTCCCACTGTTTTTCAATTATTTCAACTGTGACCAAGTATATTATTGCATGACATTTATATTATTTGCTCAGGATAAAGGGTTTTCGGGTATGTCTACAGGATGTAGATAATGTTTACTTGTTAGCAAAACGCAGCCAGAAGACATCATATGCATAAAGATGCAGAGGTTCCACAGAGCGCAGCAGCACCATGTAGCGGATGTCAAACTTCACCATGCCCACCTCCTCTCTGTGAAACAGCACAGGGTCCTCCAAGTACTTACTCACCACCTGAGAGAGACACAAACAGGTTAAGTCCTGATGGGTATGAAGGAACATATATAATGTCATCTGATGTTATTGCTTTTGCAATTTTGCACAGGCATTGTAGAAGGAAAATTCTCATATAGTATTCATTTTTAGAAGCTTATTCGCATTTACTGTGTATTCCACTGCAAAGTTTCTTCTTCTGATGTATTCTTATATGAATACTAAACTGAAAGGTATGTTATGAGAAAATGTCACAATGACCTGCTTGTCCTTGCTTGCGGAGGAAAACAGGATAACATGAGAAAGCTGGGAGGATGCTACATGACAAATGAAACATATCAAGTGTTTATCTCGCTTTTTTAACTATATATGGCAAAATTAGGGAGACTGCTTGTGAAAACAATGGGCCAAATCAGAGAAGCATGCTCACTTGTCTTGGTCACACATTCGGCAGGACTCACTGCTGTACTGTTTGACCTTCTTGCAAGAATAAAAATTTTAAAAGGCTCTGTCTCTGACCGTGTAAGATCGTCGAAAACGATTTTTTCCACAACAACATATACAGCAAAAACACACTTCAGACACATACATTACCAGTCACAGTAATAATGTGAAATATCATCACAATTTAAACTGTTGTCTTTTTAAATATATTTTAATATGCAATTTGTTCTTGTGATGTCAAAGCTGAATCATTACTTCAGTCTCCAGTGTCACATGATCCTTCAGAAATCATTCTAATATGCTGATTTGGTGCTCAAGAAACATTATGATCTGATCTCAGCCTGACTTCTCTCTCTCTCTCCCTCTGTATGAACTCAATAACCCTGGAAAGCAGGAGACTTACACACATTACACAGGTCCTAACACATCTGTTTTTATACATAACTTCTACATGCATGTATTGCTCTTGGAAATCGGCCTAGAAAAGAATTAGCCAGTCGAGGATATCTGCTTCCAGGACACATCTGTTCTTTACCATATAAAGTCAATGATGTAATGTATAATCCTTATTGGTCAAGCAATACACCACCCCCTTGAAAATGTATAAAAGCTGATACTCTGAAGAAGTTTGTGGACAGATTTTGTGTTCCTTCCTATTTCCACTGCCGTGTGAGGGGACTGAGTAAAAAGTATCTGATGGCACAGAGAAATGAAGAAATAATCTAACATTATCAATGTTAAAAACTGGTGCTGCTTTATAATTTTGTGGAAATTGTGACTTTTTTTTCAAGATAGACTTTGATAAATAGAAAGTTCATAAGAACAGCATTTATTTGTAATAGAAATCTTAGTAGTATCTTAATCTTAATAGTAATATTATAAATGTCTTTACTGTAATTATGATAAATCCTTGCTGAATAAAAGTATTAAAGATCAGGTTTTTAGCATTGTTTACTTATCTGTCTGGTGTTTTTTAATATGCTGAAAGAAAAACTATTTGGAAATTGATCAGGCAACACTGTTGCATTTTCTCCTTAAAAACTGCAGTGTATCATTATTATATCCACTGGTCATTTGTTTATATTCACAAAGTGTTTTGCAGCATTGAGCATTGTAGTCAATCACAGATATATTTGTTGATTTTATGAATGCAAAGACCAATCAGAAATGTTTCAGTTAGACAGAATCCACTCACCGCTCAAAACGCCAGAGTTTTGTTCAGTGCAGAGTTCTGTTCACTCGCAAATCCTCTCATTATAACAAACAAAGTGCAGACACAATGGCGATGAACTAAGATGTGTGACAGTTTTAGTGACCTATGATAATATTTCACCTGTCCTGCTCAGTGGTGGACAGTAACGGAGTAGTTTTACTTCGTTACTGTACTTAAGTAAATTTTTCAAGTATCTGTACTTTACTGGAGTAGTTTTATTTTGAGTAACTTTTACTTTTACTTCACTAAATTCCAAAGCATAAGATCGTACTTTTTATATATATATATTTTTTTATTTTGATTTATATATCACGTGCTCCGACACGCAGAAGCGGTGTCTGATTCAAGAACGAACTGATTATTTTCAATGAACCTTTTAAATCGGTTCGCAAATCGCACCAAACGATTCATTCACGAATTAGAATGAACCGATTGCAGTTGTTCTTACTTTTACTGGAGTAATATTTTATTATACGTATCTATACTTTTACTCAAGTACTTGATTTGTGTACTTCTTCCACCACTGGTCCTGCTTTTCCACAATTAAATATCACCCTTCTTAGCCTTTTTTCTAATAGTAGAGTTTCGCTAGTTGGTCTGTTTTTAAAAATAACCTTTTATTAACCATTTCCAGGAACCAAAAGGTTCCCCAGGGACATATATTTCATATGACCTGACAGCGGTTTAATAATCTTTTACTTTCAACATCCCCAACACCGTTCACTGTTCTCAATTGGAAATCACCTTAAATCAGAGTCACTGTCACAGGCCCTTCAACATGCTCCTGGCTTTCATAATAACCAAACTACTTTCTACAATTGTTTAATATATGTTAGACAAAAATATTCCAATATGCATATACTAAATCTAAGAAGATACTTTAATAGGAAAACATGGTAACACTGCACAATAAGGTTTGTAAAGAGCGATGCCATTTTGATGTGAACAAAAGAAGTGCTTTAAAATTATATAAGAAATACTTTAAACATGCTGTAAAAAGTGCTGTTCACTTGAAGAAATGCTCGGATGTTCTTGGCTTGGTTTAAAAGTTACTATGTATTTGACTTCCTTTGCTTAAAATATAGATAAATATATAGATAAAAGATGTGAAAAAAAGAGTGAAGTTCATAAAGGTTTCCATCTTGATATAAATGTTACTAAAAGGGCACAAGAAAGTACAGATGAGGTGAGAAAACCACAAGCAAAAACAATTACGACAAAGACTACTGAGAAAAAAAATTAACACGAGAAGGTGGACACAATGTAGTCGACAAAGGAATGAATGACTTATTTTATAAAAGGAATAGCATAGCACAAAATCATGTAGTTATGTGTTGTGTTAATTATTTTACATTAAAGGTGCAGTAGTTAGTACTTCTTTCTTCCTCGAGTCTGTGTGAAGGGGTTGCTTTATCTCCATGTTTTGTTTCAGTGCCTTGGGGATATAGTCTGCCTGAAGGGACTGTTAACTGTTTTGCAAAGAATGTGACTGAGACCAAGCCAATAGACTTTAGTCAGGGCAGCTGCAGATTTAATTTTTGACAGGAATGAAGTACAGTGTGTCCAATGGATTGTTCTGTTTTTTAAAAGAATAGTTCACCCAGAAATGAAAATTTGCTTTAAATTTACTCACCCTCGGGCCATCCAAGATGTAGATGAGTTTGTTTCATCATCAAAACAGATTTGGACAAATTTAGCATTACATCACTTGTTCACAAATGAATCCTCTGCAGTGAATGGGTGCCGTCAGAATGAGTCCAAACAGCTGATAAAAACATCACAATAATCCACAAGTAATCCACACAACTCCATTCCAACAATTAATGTCTTGTGCTTATAAGAAACAAATCCATAATTAAGGCATTTTAACTTTAAATCTTTGCTTCTGGCCAAAATACCATAATCCATAATAACCCTTCCTTCAGTGTTTAAAAAATAGCATCAAAATCCACAAACATATTTGTTTAGAACTGTTTTCACTTGTAAACAGTGTTTGATATGTGCATATTTCTCTCCTGATTCAGACTAGATGCTTTTTTCCACTGGAGAAAGCAATATTATGGATAGAGGAAGTAACAATTTTAAGTTAAAAATTTCTTAATGATGGATTTGTTTTTTACTTTTCACTCCACAAGATGTTAATTGACAGACTGCACTGTAGTCATGTGGATTACTGTGATGTTTTTATCAGCTGTCTGAACTCTCATTCTGACGGCACCCATGTGATGAAATGCTAAACTTTTCCAAATCTGTTCTGATGAAGAAACTGTAGAAGATTTTTATCAATCAAAATATGAATTAATCAAGTATAATCAATGTGAATATAGTCATGTTTGCATTCTACTATTATGATCGTGTTTCTTGTATGTAAGGAGGCCTGCAGGAGAATAATCAAGTTATTCTACTATTATGATCATATGTTTCCTGTTTGTATGGAGGACTGCAGGAGAATAAAATGTGTTCATTGTAAGGGGGTAGAAGGACTGTGTATGAAATGTATTAAACATACCTCGAGGAAAAACTATATAAAGAGTGTGCAGACACAGACTCTACAGATTCTCTGCTTCATTGCCTCTGATAATAAAGTCTTCAGGTATCAAAACCTCAATACTTCGAGAATGATTTGTCTCAGAAGTGGCAGAAACCACCACATTTTCAGCAGACTTCATAAAACAGTTTTGAAAGTTGCTACGTTATGGATCCAAGTCCAGGTCTGTGGACCGAATGTTTGTGACAACTCTAAGCCGTACTTTCCACGTAATTCTGTGGGCACAGACTCAGTACAGAAAGTAGGAGAAGTGGCAGTCTTGTGTGTGCATGTATACCTTTGGGGTACTCTCTCGCTGTCTGATTATGTAGTTGAGGTTGTTCATGATGTGTGTGTCCAGACCGCGGGCCAGATTCCAAGGTTTGCAAATCCAGTGGTTTTCCAGTCCTCTGAAATTATCATTGACAAATAAGGCTGTCAAGCAATTAGATTTTATCGAATTAATTACATAATGTGCCGATTAACTAATAGCACCATTAATCACTATTCAATTTGGGCTAATAAATTAACCCCCAAAAGATGATTTAAAGTCATTGTATTAAATGGAAAAGCATTGAACAGACATTACAAAACAGTAGCTTTAGAAATAAAAATCTGATTCAACACAATGTTTGTAAAGTAACAATGTGGCCATAGCATTGTTGTCCACTTTCGACCTCTTTCAGAGGCAGTTGAAAATGTTGAAAATGCATTCGACCGGATTGCGCTCGTAATGTAGAAGCTCATGTGGTTGAATGCATTCAAACACTGAAGTCTACCTATTCTCCGCATGCTTTGTATATTTAAAGTCACGATCTGTGAGGTCATGGCTGGCCCTTGGAACATGGTGTGTTCAGATAAGAACTCTCAGAGTAGATTTATTCTTCATAACCCATTATCTGAACCTGAATATTAATTCCATCGAGCCTCAAGAGCATCCGGACCTGACTGAGTTTGGCACAGACCCCCCCCTCGAATTTCTAACCAACGGGCAACGCTCTCAATCTGAAGGTGAGAACAAATCTTTGGATTTGTGGAACCAAAAAGGGTTCTTCTATGGCATGGCTTGAAGAACCTTTTGAAGCACCTTTATTTTTAAGAGTGTATGCTTTCAATATATATCTTCAATACATATTTAATCAAGTTATTAATCAGTATTTAACCAATTAGATTTAATTGATTGAATGATGTTTGACTTAGTTATAACTTTAATCCACATTAGTACTTTAAGCCTTACTAGAATTTGACCTCTCCTTGTTTCAGAAGATCCTTACCATGGTAAACACATATTTGTACTTCACAGGACCCTCTTAACAAGCCTTGTTCCCAGGGGAATTGAAGTGTCGCAAGTATACGTGGCCAACTCATAATTGGGCTTTTACTTGTTCTTTCTTTCAAACATTAAACAATAAAAGTTGAACATTGCCTAAACTTCTCTCTGTGAAACTGCACCCAGTATCTGTCTGTTTTGGGAATAGTACCCGATAAGAGTAAGAGCCTAGCTGCTCAACCTTGAATTAGATAAGTGTTTTCTCTATGTATCCGTGTTTGTATCTGTCTGTGCAGGACCGGTCTCTAGGGAGATTAGTAACGGCAGCCAGGATGGAATCCGCATATGGATATCTTCCATCACCCTATGATTTTCTATCATTTAAACAAAAAGAATAATTTTTACCTTAAGTAATGAAGTAGTTACTGACCTCTGTTAGAGTATAATTACTGCTGTATTGAGTGTGTATGCAGAGCAGCCTACGAACTCCGAGGAGTGTTGAAGCTGACTTCTGCGGATGAAACTGCAAACCATTTTCTTCAATTGACTGCATCTCTGACTCCTGGTCTTCATTCATCCTATCTGGTCCTTGGGTCATAACTGTAAATCCCCTTACAACCTTCTAGCTCATGACTTTTCTATGATAATGTATCCATTTAGCATATACTAATAAATACCTTGCTGAGCAATAAACCTCTGAAAATGCTTGAACACAGAACATGTGTCTTTGCTCATTTCTTATCATGGCTATGTATTTCTGAGCGAGGGGCAACAGAGCACCAGGGCAAAAATGCTGAACCTTTCTGGATTATGTGACAAATAATGGCTGCTTGCTTTTGGTAAAACTACTTTTCCGTCATTACCTTCAGAAAGTATGAAAACAATAGGAAAACAAAGCCAAATTTTAGGAAACAAAGCTAAAGCCAGACATTTTAGGCAATATAAAAATCCAAGCCAGGCCACGTCTGGGAAAAAGAGGAGGTACTGTCACCTTAATCATACACTACAAATAATATTAGGCATAATACTGAAGCTTAATATTTCAGACTTCGCTTTACAGCCATCTTTTATGCAGAATGCCGTATAATTCAGACTGATTTGTGTATTTTGTGTACAATGTTCATTTGCTTTGCATCCAGTGATGGAAATTCCTTGATGGAGTGTGAAATGTCTTCTTTAAAAAAAAATTGAATAAAAACAGAAATTGTGAGAAAACTCAAAAGAAAATGAATCCCACCTTCATTTAGACCCACCTTCACCCTAAAGTTTCTGGAACTCCTTTCTAAAAAGTTCTATTTAAATATAATATACTAAAATGTTACATTTACTATAGTTCATATTGTATATAATATACTATATTATAATATAATTACCGGTAGTAGTTATTAGAAATGGGGCAGGAAGAGAATGCAACTACCACAGTTTACAATGGCAGAATAGTACACTGGAAACTCACATACCACTGAGATCTTAGCAAAAATAAGCAGTACGCTGTGGATAGAGTTCATTCCTATTTTATATTTCATGCTTATGTAGAAATCCGAAATTTTGAAATGTACTTTGCATGTTTAGGAAGGTCAAAAGTCCATCTAACATCATCCACAGAAGGAAGCAAAACAAATGTATGCTATAACTAGATCTGTCTTATGATTAAGACGTCTGCCTAGTCTGTGCAATCATGACATTTTTAATTATAAATGTGTGTGCAATTTTTGTTTACTGTGATTCCATGATTCCCAGAAGTTTCTCCAGTAAAGTATGTTTTAACCAAGCACCTTTAGTCAGATAACATAGTGAAAATTTTTAACCACAGTCCACTACATACATTTTTTTTTTCAGCACTATGATCACACAGATGCTCACCTCTCCTGTCTCTGTAGGTAATGTCTGATGAACTGAGGGAGCTCAGTCTGTAAATTAAAGGTTTTAGGGAGCCACGGAGCCCCCTGACCTCCCCTGGCTCTCCGTGCCACAGATGCCAGGCAGTCTTTAGTGGTCAGCACCGTCTCACAGGGGAACTGGTTGAGTAGGACATGAGGCCGTTCCTCACTCAGTTTTCTAACAGTAAATGAATGAACAAAATCACTTAAGTAAAACAAGAATAATAGAACTGAAGTGTACATAAGCATAAACATGCTCACCGATAATCTCGGATATGGGAGAAGGCCCAGATTATGTCAGCTTCTTCCTCGTTTTCGGTGAACTGGAAACGTGGATGCTTCAGATGGTCTAAAACCTGCTTCATCTCAGTGTAGACCCTGATTTGTTTACACAGGAAATGGCAACCAAGTGAATACACACACTGATTAAGAAATGCTTAATGCACTTTCCACCTGTCTCAATCACCCACCATGGAAGAAATATAAGTTGGAATGATTTGAAAAGTAATGTGGTGGCTTCTGTGAGAAATCACTCTCAAAGGCTTGAGGTTTTGATACCAGAAGACAGACTTTATGATCAGAGATAACGAAGCCGAGAGACTCCACAGAGAATTTGACCAGTCTGTCTTTGCAATACTCTTTTTATATAGGTTTCCATAAACAATACATATCATTCAGGCCACTATTGCTTATTACCATTTGACCCCAGTCTATATCTCCTCATGACAGCGTAACACAAAGTGGTCTTGGTTCATCACGTCAGCATAAGATCACCACATGTTTCTCTTAATGGCAGCTCATCATATTTGAGCACACAGTTGAATACATGACTATAATAGTAGAGTAATAGCACATACATACAAGCATAGCATACAGTAATAGCACACCACAATACATAGTCAAAATTGACTGTTCATTTTTTTTCAACATAACATTACAATGATTTCCATTTCTAATAAATGTTGTTCTGTTGAACTTTCTATTCATCAGAGTGTTTACATGTTCTCTAAATAATGTGTGTAACCATTTAAATCCATGTACTATTCTAGCTGATATATATACACTTTGACAAGAATATGCATGAGCATAAGCATTTTGCATCAGCTCTATAGCCTCTAAAATGTGCAGGACAGCTGGCTCTACCCCAGATATTCTAGGCTCCAAATATTACATAAGCAGCAAGTATCCTTGAGTTAAACCATAAGTTGCATGAACCAGAGTGTGATAGAGAAAGCAACCACAGAATAAATGGTACACACCACATTAAGAGTGTGTGTTGAGCAGTAAAGAGAATGTTGTGGTTGACTGAAGATAAAGTGATTATTTCATGCATACATTTAAATTCTGTGCTTTAAATTTTTGGTGCCATCCAGTATATTTGCTTATCCATAAGTGCTAAATCTCTGTTTCATCTAAATACTTGACAGCTTTGAAGATTTTTTTAAAACCTCACCAGCCTTGGAGAATGAGGAATGTTTATATCTAGATGGAGAACACAAACTGCTGACTTTATGACCCAAGATTTATAGATATTCATTAGGGGCTGTAAATTACTGCAGGCACAGACATGTTCCAGACCCTCAATTACACCTCTAAACACACACACATACTCTTACTAACCCTAAAAGAAAAGATTTAGCATTTTGGAAGTTTGGAAGGAAAAAGAAAAAGGAAGGAAGGAATGAAAATATTTTTGAAGGAAGGAAGGAAAAAGAAAAAGGAAGGAAGGAATGAATATATTTTTGAATGTTTTCATCCCTGAATATCTCCAGGAGTGTTTTGACTGATTTAGCTCACTTTTAGGGGCAATTTCATCCTCAACACACACAGATTGTTTTTTTTTTAAACCATTTTCAACCTTTTATACAGAAAACATATTGATTTATCGAAATGAAAAAAAATAACAATATTATACAAACCGCAACTTGAAATATGAATGATTAATGATTAAAATGTGAATAAAAAAGGTTAGACACTTGGACTTTTGACGTGGAAACAAGAATCTTTTTTTTTAAAGGCTGACTTTAAGAATAAAACAAACTTTAAAGTTGCAAAGAACACAATAAAACAATAACTGAAATTGAACACAATGACTTACTTCAGCACTTTTCCATCTGGTACACAGGAAAGCTGGATGTCTATAGGAAGCTTCTCTTTGTTCTCCTGCAGAATTGTCTGGAAAAGTGCAGTGATGTAGAATGAAAATGGCACTTAATGATTTTACTGAATCAAAATGTCGTCCACAAAAAGCACCCAGGCAGTTTAATACATGCCAACAGCCAATAAGATTCCACACTGACAAACATTTCCAAAGCAAACAATATTTTAATGATAATCAAACTCACTCACTTCATAGTAAAGGTCAGACGGTTCTTGGATGTCATCACTCACATCCTCAAGGTCATCAGGCAGCCATGCTAACAAACGGCATCTCCTCACCAAAGAGTCGGTCTCTCCATATGCAAAATCACGCGTCACCTCATCTGATAAATGTTAAAACTCTCATTAAATCAAAGACATCAATTCGAATAAAACCACTTTATACTGACATTCATTAACAAATATAACTACTATATATAATGCTTAAAGAATCATTAGTCAATGTACCTTCAAACAGAAATGTGACAACTTTGACATTTTCATATGCATGATGAGCATTACATAATACTTGTTAACCCGATAAAGCCTACTGTAACATATTTGACATTGTAAAATATTTTCATTAATCTTGAATTAATATAATACATAGAATTATGCCTATTTGTAATAAGAAACTATTCTACTATTATCTACTATTATTAGTCTATATTATTAGTCTGACTGTGTGAAGCAACTGTGTGTTAAGGATTGCAGTGAGCTGTAAACTGAGTGAACTATTTTAAAGCTTGAAAAACCCATACAGTGGGTACGGAAAGTATTCAGACCCCCTTAAATTTTTCACTCTTTTGAAAATATTTTTGAAGGAAGGAAGGAAAAAGAAAAAGGAAGGAAGGAATTAATATATTTTTGAATGTTTTCATCCCTGAATATCTCCAGGAGTGTTTTGACCGATTTAGCTCACTTTTAGGGGCAATTTCATCCTCAACACACACAGATTGTTTTTTTTTTAAACCATTTTCAACCTTTTATACAGAAAACATATTGATTTATCGAAATGAAAAAAAATAACAATATTATACAAACCGCAACTTGAAATATGAATGATTAATGATTAAAATGTGAATAAAAAAGGTTAGACACTTGGACTTTTGACGTGGAAACAAGAATCTTTTTTTTTAAAGGCTGACTTTAAGAATAAAACAAACTTTAAAGTTGCAAAGAACACAATAAAACAATAACTGAAATTGAACACAATGACTTACTTCAGCACTTTTCCATCTGGTACACAGGAAAGCTGGATGTCTATAGGAAGCTTCTCTTTGTTCTCCTGCAGAATTGTCTGGAAAAGTGCAGTGATGTAGAATGAAAATGGCACTTAATGATTTTACTGAATCAAAATGTCGTCCACAAAAAGCACCCAGGCAGTTTAATACATGCCAACAGCCAATAAGATTCCACACTGACAAACATTTCCAAAGCAAACAATATTTTAATGATAATCAAACTCACTCACTTCATAGTAAAGGTCAGACGGTTCTTGGATGTCATCACTCACATCCTCAAGGTCATCAGGCAGCCATGCTAACAAACGGCATCTCCTCACCAAAGAGTCGGTCTCTCCATATGCAAAATCACGCGTCACCTCATCTGATAAATGTTAAAACTCTCATTAAATCAAAGACATCAATTCGAATAAAACCACTTTATACTGACATTCATTAACAAATATAACTACTATATATAATGCTTAAAGAATCATTAGTCAATGTACCTTCAAACAGAAATGTGACAACTTTGACATTTTCATATGCATGATGAGCATTACATAATACTTGTTAACCCGATAAAGCCTACTGTAACATATTTGACATTGTAAAATATTTTCATTAATCTTGAATTAATATAATACATAGAATTATGCCTATTTGTAATAAGAAACTATTCTACTATTATCTACTATTATTAGTCTATATTATTAGTCTGACTGTGTGAAGCAACTGTGTGTTAAGGATTGCAGTGAGCTGTAAACTGAGTGAACTATTTTAAAGCTTGAAAAACCCATACAGTGGGTACGGAAAGTATTCAGACCCCCTTAAATTTTTCACTCTTTGTTATATTGCAGCCATTTGCTAAAATAATTTA
>NW_015548309.1:1538342-1538701 GCF_001515605.1 Sinocyclocheilus anshuiensis | reverse complement strand
GTGATATTTCAGTTTTTCTTTTTTAATAAATCTGCAAAAATGTCAACGATTCTGTGTTTTTCTGTCAATATGGGGTGTTGTGTGTACATTAATGAGGAAAAAAAATTAACTTAAATTATTTTAGCAAATGGCTGCAATATAACAAAGAGTGAAAAATGTAAGGGGGTCTGAATACTTTCCGTACCCACTGTATATGGAGAAGACCTTGTTCAGGAGCTAGAAATACATGCATGACAAGCTATTGATCACCTTCAAGGACACATATATGGTAAAAGACATTTTGTCCAAAAATACAACGGAGCCTATGTGGAGTATTGTGAAACGGCTTCAGGCATATATATATATATATATATATATAT
>NW_015548309.1:1534663-1538308 GCF_001515605.1 Sinocyclocheilus anshuiensis | reverse complement strand
GTGCATTGAATTTATTTAATACACGAGTTTCACAATTTGAGTTGAATTACTGAAATAAATTAACTTTTCCACGACATTATAATTTATTGAGATGCACCTGTATATCAGTGTGAAACAGACATTCTGGAGTTACCTTTGCAAACTGTAACTCGACTTTGTTGTGATCAATAAAGTCTTACTGGCTTCAAAACCTCTTTGAATTTATTTTGAACAAGGAAAATTCCTACAACAACATGCAAAATTGTGTTTCTGCAGACATGAGGTAATGCATGGTTTGCTATCTCATATCAAATGTATCTCGTATAAAACCACAAGAAACTATTTGCTCAGATCTGCTGCAAATTATCAATCACCTTCACCTGTTAACATGGAAACCCATTTATGCCATGGCATAAAAAATAATAAAATAAAAAAAAAGTAATTGTGACTTTTTAGCATACAATCCTGACATTTTTTTCTCACAATTCTGGGTTTATATTTCACAATTCAGAGAAAACAAGTCTCTCACAATTTTGAATTTAGCTTTTGCAATTCTGTGTTTATATCTCACAATTCTGTTTTTTTTATTTCGCCACAGAATAAAAAGGCAATTGCAACTTTTTCTCACACAATTCTAACTTTTTTCCTCACAACTGCGAGTTTAAATTTCATAATTCTGATGTTTTTTCTCAGAATATCAGAGATATAAATGTGTCAAACAAGCTTTCATGTTATTGTATGTTGTATGAACTATGTAGGGTGGTGAGCAATATATAAGTTCAACATTGGTCAGAGGAGCCTCAAAGGGACTTTCCCTCTCTATCTTTGGCTTGTAGATGTACTGATAAAACTAAATTATTCACTAGAGTTCGATATTCAGCATTCTGCAGTTTTCAGGACCCTGCTGATTACGTTCTCTTCTAAACACCATAACCAGATAATTAACAATACATTTCCATTGTCATCTTTCTCAATATTCTCAGCTTTATTAAAAATTCATTTACTTCTTATTTTATTAAAATGTTATTCCTTAAACAGTAAACTAATCTTTGATATAATTTTCTCATCTGGCTGGATCTAACTGCATCTAAATGCAAGTATCAGGATTTTACTATACTATTATGAAGATCTCATTGATTTACTATTACAAACTATTCCATCTTGCTTAGTGGTAATTATCAGTATTTTTTTCCCTGACTATTATTTCATATGCCAGGCTTCACAGGGATAAGGACTTATCAGGATCAAATGAACACACTAACTGCTACGTGATAAGTAGCCAAGCAGTAAATGACTTGCAAGATGGTGTGAACGATTACCTCCTTTGTCTTCTGTGGGGTGTAAGAACTTGAGTCCTATAGACTACAAACTGTCAAGTGATAAGTGCCCTGTTAACATCTGATATTAACACCTGTCTAATGGAGCATCTTTGATCTGTCTTGCATCATCATGCGCAGACATGTGAAACACACTCGTTTCCATGGGGGGTGCAGCCTGTGGTGTAATCCCCTTTGTTCCCTGTGGAGTTTTCAGGACAGACAGATAAGTATCTATTTGATCTTGTCATTCAAGACATAAAAAGAATGAGGTGTAGTATCTGTTCATTAAAGCATGCAGTGTAAAGAGTTATCTTCCTGTTGAAGACGTAAGAAATCAATTGTAGTTCTTCACTTCAGACCCGACAAAAGTGATCAAAAGGAGATTGTTTTCTTATTCACTGTATCATTTAAAAACAGCCTGATTTATCATTTCTACATAAACTTATAACTGAAAGCCTGTAATGTACACTAACCTTCAAAAGTGTGGGGTCACATTTCTTTTAAAGAAATTAATACTTTTATTCATCAAGAAAGCATTAAATAAAGACATTTATAATGTTACAAAAGTTTTCTATTATTTCAAATGAATTTCAAACTTTCTATTCAAAGAATCCTGAAAAATGTATCACTGTTTCCACAAAAATCACTGTTGTTTACATTGATAATAATAATGATAATACATTTTAGATACATTTTCAATTATATATTTTAAAATATAAAAACAGCTATTTTAAATTGTAATAACATTCCATAATATTTCAAATTTAATAGTATTTTATGAACAAATACATGCAGTGTCGTATCAAATTCCATAGATCAAATTCCATAGATTGCTATACGAAAAGTGACAATAATGATCTCTCTTATGTTAGCCTATGTGATAAAGACAGAGAGAAAATGGACTGTAGTGACCTGGTGAACGGCACTGACCCTATAACAGGGAATCAAACGAGATAAACTTTAAGTGTAAAAAGGAAATTGTTCATGAAAAGGCTAGGCATAAAAAGGAAAAAAGATAATGAAGGCATCTATAGACAAAGTTTGATTTTTTATGATGAAGAAATATATGGATTAACAGGAAAAGAATGTGGAGAATTAATTAAAAGTTGTTCAGAAGGACAGGATTATATAACCATTAATCAAATGTCTGCAGTTCTGGGGACCACGGGAATAGTCCCACTACCTTAGCATTAAGCATCCTTTTATTTCAACCTGGAGTCTAATAAATATTAAATAGTAAGAATAAAATGGTAGCTTATATGAACTGCACTTATTTATGAATATATAGGCTTCCTAGCCTATATTAATTTTTATAAAACGGTTAGTTCCATTCCTCGATTCTGATTGGTCAGCAGCAGTGTTTTATTCATGATACAGCACTGCTTTGACCGCTTCACCAAACGGTTCTGTGTATCACTGAGCAACACCCTTAGCAACATAAGCAATCAGTAATATAGCATCAAAACTGTTCCATGCATTATGTATTTCAGCAGAATTAACTGTTTGTTATTTATTTAATGAAGTATGAGTGACCCCTGCTGGCGTTATGTTGCATCTTTCATCTTTAATTTTGAGACCCCGCACTTCCCCGCTTCTAATAAACGCTTCTCATACGGAGATGTGTTGATGTGTGTGCACGTCTGTGTGGAAACCTACAGTTTCCGAATTGAGGAGGGAATATTACTGTATTTATTAGCATTCTGTTTCAGGTATGATTCTGTATGTCCATCAGTTTACACTGTAATGACGCTTGCAAACTCGCGCTGTGCCGCGAATCGGTCTGTTTTAAAACTGATATGGGAAATATCTCTACAACTCTCAAATGAAGTCATAGAGTTTCCAGTGTTGGCCGTTGGGAGCGTTATTTACTGTCGACTGATCAAATTAAAATGAAAATACTTTTAATACTTTTGTTTCGGAATAAATAAAGCAGTATTTTATATTTTGTTCTAACTGGTAACTATGGAACCGGAACGAGAAAAAAATTGCATTTTTGGTCAGAACGAACTAATTTGTTTTTAAGGCCTGATTTGACAATAACAGTCTACATTATTGTTTGATTATAGTAAAAAAAAATAAAAAAAAAACCGGCACTAGAAATGTTGCAATTAACTAAATGAATCAGGAAATGCTTAATGACACATTCTCACAGAACGTTTGCTTTGAAAAACGGGAGACGCGAGGAGTGGAATGGGGGTAAGGTCTAGAGACTCGTTTTAAAGGGGTCATATGATGCGGTTTCAATTTTTCCTTTCTCTTTGAAGTGTTACAAGCTCTTGGTGCATAAAGAAGATCTGTAAAGTTGCAAAGACTAAAGTCTCAAATCCAAAGAGATATTCTTTATAAA
>NW_015548309.1:1531001-1533119 GCF_001515605.1 Sinocyclocheilus anshuiensis | reverse complement strand
ATTGAGGCAAGTTGGAGCTAAACTCTGCAGGACACCGGCCCTCCAGGACCGAGTTTGGGCACCCCTATGCTCTGGAGATGCATTCTCTAGGCTGTCAAACATCATTCATCCTTATTTTTCTGATTTTGTCAAACACTTCTTCTTTTTTAGTGTTTCTTTTGTAATAGGCTATAAGTTAACATTGCAGGTTAAGTGTTTTTAGGCTATTCATTTTGTTCTGCAGATGGAAAAAAGTGAAACTGCATTCTGTAAAAATCCAGAATAAGCTGTGATTTCTCTCTTTTTTTCTTCATCCTTTTAATCCTTTTATTTCAACCTGGAGTCTAATAAATATTAAATAGTAAGAATAAAATGGTAGCTTGCACTTATTGCACTTATTTATGAATATATAGGCTTCCTAGCCTATATTAATTTAAATAGGCCTAGTCTAACGAATAAAAAATCAAACATTTGTAAATAAAATAATTTTACTATATATACACTTTATTTATATCTAATATATTTGAGGATAACAACGCTCAAATGAAGTCATAGAGTTTCCAGTGTTGGCCGTTGGGAGCGTTATTTACTGTAGACTGATCAAATTAAAAACTTTTAACTTTTAATACTTTTGTTTTGGAATAAATAAAGCAGTATTTTATATTTTGTTCTAACTGGTGAACCGGAACTTTTACTTTGAAAAACGCGAGACACGAGGAGTGGAATGGGGGTAAAATGGGTTTTAGGTCTAGAGACACGTTTTAAAGTTTTTAGCACGCCGTGTCATGCGCGAGACACTGCAAAAGACTGCAAGACGTGAGCGCAACGGGTATACACGTCTGTCTAGCGCTTGTTTACATAGAAAAACAATGTAAAAGTAGCGCATTGGAATGGAAAAACGCGTTCTGTGGCCCCCTAGTGAGCTTAGCCATTTAAAATCTTTACCATGCTAAAACATACTCAATTGCTCTCTCTATGCCCCCGTATTCACATATCTTTATATTTATTTTTAATTTGACTATCTGTGTACTTTTGTTGTCTCAGAGTCTGCACTATAAGCTTTTTCTGTCACCAAAACAAATTTCTTGTGTGTGCAATGGCAATAAATCTCTTTCGGATTCTGACAAATAGTACTTTTTCCTATACCCTTTAACACAAAGAAAGCTCAAAGAGTGGTTCAAATAAATATAATTTGAAACCGTATGGGACAGACAATGGTTCTACACAGGGCCATCGCTAGCGGGGCAAAAGGTGGAGACATTTCTAGGGGCCCCAGGCTTGAAGGGTCCTTCCTTCTGGAACGCGTTTTCAAGGGGGCCCATAGCAACAACCTTCATTGGGCCCCGGATACCCCAGCTATAGCCCTGGTTCTATAAAAGATTTGGAGGCCTTCATATTTACAGGGCCCAATAGTAACAGGAGTGCCAGAGAGCCCTCATAGACCAAGAGCCTTGTTCAAGAGGCATTGTATAGGCTAAGGGACACATATATTCAAGCATAAATAAACATTTGTTTTCATTGTTGATGGGTTTTTCGTACCAAACTGGATCGCGCAACCTTAAAGCCCAGGGCCCCCCCGGGCTCCTGGTAACCAAGGGCCCCTGGGCACTGGCCCCATTGGCCCGGTCAGTAATCCATCCCTGATGCAACTTGATATAACATGGATTTGTTGCCCCCTGGTGGTCTTTATGATGAATTATTTTGAAGCAGAGACAACTAAACAAACAAACTTTTTAATTCAACAACAAACTTTACAATAGACTTGTACGGTGTGCTGAAGTCATTTTAAAACTAATGTATTTCAGATGCTCATCAATTAGAGACAGAGACAGAACTTTTGAGTTCCTGATGAGTCTTAATAGTACAGACTGTCTGACGTCTGAAGTGAACGAGCTCCATTACACTTTTAAAAGGTTTGATCACTTTAATGTAGCTGTAGGCTATACTAAAACAGAGAGAGAGGAAGTGTTATAGTCTGTAAACCTCTCTTCATCTACTTCAGTACCATACTGAGCAGATGCTGGGGCTGTTTGACTTCTCCACTTTAGTTTGCATGCGATTTGGGACGGTCTGTGTGCATCAGGACAAATCCTCAGATGGTACAGGTGGGCTTTTATTTTCAAGTTATTTCTTAAGCTT
>NW_015548309.1:1524744-1530949 GCF_001515605.1 Sinocyclocheilus anshuiensis | reverse complement strand
TATGAATGGCCGGTAACTTAAAAATTTAGTAGCCAAATTGGCTGGTGAGTGAAAAAGTTAATTTCAATCCCTGTATCTGTGTACTGTTGTTGTCTCAGAGTCTGCACTATAAGCTTTTTCTGTCACCAAAACAAATTTCTTGTGTGTGCAATGGCAATAAATCTCTTTCTGATTCTGACAAATAGTACTTTTTCCTATACCCTTTACACAAAGAAAGAAGCTCAAAGAGTGGTTCAAATAAATATAATTTGAAACCGTATGGGACAGACAATGGTTCTACACAGGGCCATCGCTAGCGGGGCAAAAGGTGGAGACATTTCTAGGGGCCCCAGGCTTGAAGGGTCCTTCCTTCTGGAACGCGTTTTCAAGGGGGCCCATAGCAACAACCTTCATTGGGCCCCGGATACCCCAGCTATAGCCCTGGTTCTATAAAAGATTTGGAGGCCTTCATATTTACAGGGCCCAATAGTAACAGGAGTGCCAGAGAGCCCTCATAGACCAAGAGCCTTGTTCAAGAGGCATTGTATAGGCTAAGGGACACATATATTCAAGCATAAATAAACATTTGTTTTTATTGTTGATGGGTTTTTCATACCAAACTGGATCACGCAACCTTAAAGCCCAGGGCCCCCCGGGCTCCTGGTAACCAAGGGCCCCTGGGCACTGGCCCCATTGGCCCAGTCAGTAGTATGGCAAACAGGTATGAGATGACCTATGGACCAGGAGGAGCTGTAAGGGTGGTAGATCGAAACAGAAAATGGAAATTATTTCACGGGCCTGCCCATATAGGAGAAAATAGTAAATTGAGATATGAAACCACCTAAGGAGGAGAGAAAGCGACCTTATCAAAACTGGACGCTATAGTTATAGATGATTTAAGCAATACAATAGACTGAAAACATTGGAAAAAGGATTGGTGTAAGGGACAAGATAAAACTTATTATTTAGGATTAGATTGAATGAAAGATATCATATGCAATACCAGCATTGAAATAGAAGCAAGTACTTGTGGACCGAGATGGTATGAGGAGCCGAAAGAGTTAATTGAAACAGGCATTAAGGGAATTAAAAACAGCAGCAACCGCGGTTGTTAACGTCATAACCAAAGACATGTGGGATGGAGTAGTTGGCTTCTTAATCAATATGGGATGGCATGTGTTATATGCAGGTTTGATCATAATAGGCTTAACATTATTATTTATAAGGATAAAATGCCTATGTGCAGCGGCTGGAAGACGGATCTGCTCTAGACAAGAGAAGAGACCCGATGAACTAGCCGTATTAGAAAAATTGTTGAATTTCCAAATAAAGGGGAACAGACAATCTAAAAGTAGGTGTAGAAGCGTTTCTGAGAAACCTTTGTTGTAAACCCCTACCCTATAAGGTAAAGAAATTAGACAAAGAATTAAAAATGAGTAGGAGGACCCAAAGGTATAAGAGAGTTAAAGATAGTGGTAAACCACAAAAGACCAGTTTGACTCTTGACGGTTTGACGACAGTTTTTCAACAGTATGACTGTGTGGTAGTTCAACAGTCTGTTGACAGTTTGACAGTTTAACAGGTCGACAGAAGAAAAATACGGGGTATTGAGAAAAGGAAAAATATCTGACTTGAATAACAACCGAGAACACTTGTTCCTGAATAAGACCTACAGAGATCCAAATTGATAGAAGTAGAATGGCATCCAACGGATCGATAAATGGAACTTTCAATGGAACTGCTGAAGAACCTATAGAGTGTTCCCGAAACCTCTAATATGTTTGAGCAGGTTAGTGAAATTGGGGTTTTTATAATTGAGGGATTGACAGATCAAGCCCAAGAGAGGGTAGAAGGAGCAAGAGGGGAAGAAGGAGAGACGGAACACAATCAAGAGGAGATCATCTCTGAAGGAAGAAGATTAATTAGACAGCAAAAGAGAATACATAAAAGAGCCCTGGTTCTATAAAAGATTTGGAGGCCTTCATATTTACAGGGCCCAATAGTAACAGGAGTGCCAGAGAGCCCTCATAGACCAAGAGCCTTGTTCAAGAGGCATTGTATAGGCTAAGGGACACATATATTCAAGCATAAATAAACATTTGTTTTCATTGTTGATGGGTTTTTCATACCAAACTGGATCACGCAACCTTAAAGCCCAGGGCCCCCCCGGGCTCCTGGTAACCAAGGGCCCCTGGGCACTGGCCCCATTGGCCCGGTCAGTAGTATGGCAAACAGGTATGAGATGACCTATGGACCAGGAGGAGCTGTAAGGGTGGTAGATCGAAACAGAAAATGGAAATTATTTCACGGGCCTGCCCATATAGGAGAAAATAGTAAATTGAGATATGAAACCACCTAAGGAGGAGAGAAAGCGACCTTATCAAAACTGGACGCTATAGTTATAGATGATTTAAGCAATACAATAGACTGAAAACATTGGAAAAAGGATTGGTGTAAGGGACAAGATAAAACTTATTATTTAGGATTAGATTGAATGAAAGATATCATATGCAATACCAGCATTGAAATAGAAGCAAGTACTTGTGGACCGAGATGGTATGAGGAGCCGAAAGAGTTAATTGAAACAGGCATTAAGGGAATTAAAAACAGCAGCAACCGCGGTTGTTAACGTCATAACCAAAGACATGTGGGATGGAGTAGTTGGCTTCTTAATCAATATGGGATGGCATGTGTTATATGCAGGTTTGATCATAATAGGCTTAACATTATTATTTATAAGGATAAAATGCCTATGTGCAGCGGCTGGAAGACGGATCTGCTCTAGACAAGAGAAGAGACCCGATGAACTAGCCGTATTAGAAAAATTGTTGAATTTCCAAATAAAGGGGAACAGACAATCTAAAAGTAGGTGTAGAAACGTTTCTGAGAAACCTTTGTTGTAAACCCCTACCCTATAAGGTAAAGAAATTAGACAAAGAATTAAAAATGAGTAGGAGGACCCAAAGGTATAAGAGAGTTAAAGATAGTGGTAAACCACAAAAGACCAGTTTGACTCTCGACAGTTTGACGACAGTTTTTCAACAGTATGACTGTGTGGTAGTTCAACAGTCTGTTGACAGTTTGACAGTTTAACAGGTCGACAGAAGAAAAATACGGGGTATTGAGAAAAGGAAAAATATCTGACTTGAATAACAACCGAGAACACTTGTTCCTGAATAAGACCTACAGAGATCCAAATTGATAGAAGTAGAATGGCATCCAACGGATCGATAAATGGAACTTTCAATGGAACTGCTGAAGAACCTATAGAGTGTTCCCGAAACCTCTAATATGTTTGAGCAGGTTAGTGAAATTGGGGTTTTTATAATTGAGGGATTGACAGATCAAGCCCAAGAGAGGGTAGAAGGAGCAAGAGGGGAAGAAGGAGAGACGGAACACAATCAAGAGGAGATCATCTCTGAAGGAAGAAGATTAATTAGACAGCAAAAGAGAATACATAAAAGATTACTGAAAATGGTAAAAAAAAGATGATTGTACATAGGGGATTTTATTTCCAATTGGAAACTTTATCAGGCGAGGTTGAAGCTTTGAACTTGTAAAACTTGTATAGCTTCTCTATAAATAACAATATCATATAGAATTGATTGATATCTTGCTAGACAGATATCTTATTTAGTTTGTAAGTGTGCTTTGCTCTGGCTTAATGTGTTATATTTGTGCAGTAAATTGTACCATGTAGAAGTAGAGTAAAGGTCATGTATATCTCTCTCTCTTGTGCAATAGAAAGATGTTACAGATGCAGCAAAAATGTATGTATCTTCCACTTAGTAACAAAACCGTACGAATGCTGAAAGAGGAAGAAGTGTGTCGAGCTTGACTTGTGCCCTTATAGGTAAGTTTCCTTGTCACCCAGGCAGACTATAAAATGTTAAGTTTGAAAGAGAACGGGGCCGAACCTCGTGGTGAAGACTTCTCGCTTGTTACGTTGAATGATCTGATTCTGACGATTGTTTATTAAAGCGAAGCCATTTCATGGTGATGCGTTAATCTTCTCTAAAAAAGTCTCAGAGTAGATTTATTCTTCATAACCCATTATCTGAACCTGAATATTAATTCCATCGAGCCTCAAGAGCATCCGGACCTGACTGAGTTTGGCACAGACCCCCCCCCCTCGAATTTCTAACCAATGGGCAGCGCTCTCAATCTGAAGTTGAGAACAAATCTTTTTGATTTGGACTCGGATTTTTGGATTGTGGAGATGTGTGTTGGAGTACTTAGTCTCAATGGGTACAGAAGCAGAAGATTGGAAGGAACCAATTAAAAAGGAGTGAGAGGCATTAAGTGATTATATAAACCGTTAACAAAAGTTAATATCAGAGGTAAACAGTACTTAACACAAGAAATTCCTGACATATCCGAATATGTGACAAAACAGTGGTTTCACCTTTAAAAACTAAAAACATCATTACCAAATCAAATCAAATATATCAATATCAGTACAACAGACTTGTTGCCACTAGAGAACAGTGTTGGTTAGAATATAATATAACCTATTTAAGGAAATGCGCAGGCAACACTGCCTGTGTTCTGTCTGCTTCTTTGGCAGAGGACTTGGATATTAGAAGGATTGTTAGATTTTTCATGCCATACACCAGGGGTCACCGGACTCGGTCCTGGAGGGCCAGTGTCCTGCAGAGTTTAGCTCCAACCCTAATTAAACACACCTGAACCAGCTAATCAAGGTCTTACTAGGTATACTTGAAACTTGCAGGCAGGTGTGTTGAGGCAAGTTGGAGCTAAACTTTGCAGGACACCGGCCCTCCAGGATCAAGTTTGGTGACCCCTGCCATACACAGTATTTGGTCTGTTGTACCGTTAAGATAGCAAGACTTGTATTCTCCCAATTAGAGCAGTGAAGATTTTAGCTTTAGGGGAATGGCATAGAGGAGGGCCCAGAATGGACCCCGAATAAAGGATTTGTGAATGCCTCAAGTGAGTGCGCCTTATCTGAAAAGCAACAGTGTGCAATGGGAAATAGGGGACACTTGTGTGTGCAGCCACAATGGGAAACTCAGTATGCAAAACCATGACGGATTTCACATGAACCAGACAGTTATTGAAGTGTTTCATAAGACACATGAACGTATTCGGGTATTGCCTGTTCGCCAAACTATACACATCCTTTAAGCAGGGGTGTGTCTAGAGCCCAAATAGGGTGGCCGGGTGGGGGGGGTGGCTTTAAGGCTTTACTCAAGTTAAAACACTTTCATCATCCTCATGAATGCATGCTGGTTTACCTAAAGGCTGCGACACACACCAGTTTTTGTTCTGTGCTGATCACAATCGAATCGTATAGTGTATACACGACGATGTTAATAATGTATTAATTGCGCAGTGTGAGATTCATTGGTCAGTCTTGCCATCACCACTAATGAGCTGATGAGTTGAATCAGGTGTGATAGATGAGGGAGACATACAAAATGTGCAGGGCTGGGGGTACTCCAGGACAGGTTTGAGAACCACTGGCCTAGGCTATACTCTTCGCCTGAATTAGAAAAAAAAGCTCTTCTAGTCTTCAGTGATGCGAGGACAACGTTTGAGCATGTACATGCAATATCTGAGCGAGAGCAGAGCCAGTTCATTAAAAAAAAAACAATGTATATTTAAAAGCACACGTCCAGTTTTGTATGAGTGAAGGAAATCCGCTTGCGAGTTTATTGCGCATTACATGGATCGCGTAACATTATGCACTCTCGACATTTGTCATTAAGATCACTCTATAGAAACCGCTTAAAATTAAGTATAAAGAAGAGAAGAAAGCGGCCCTAGGCAGCTGCCTCCACAGGATCCGCCACTGCCAGATGCAGTTAGAAATTTATTTACACACGACACTGCTCCACTGATCATGTTCTGGTTACTCCACTGCACACCTCGGATCACTTCCTCCTCACTCTTAACCTCAACATGGTTCCTGACACAACACATACCCCTACACATGTCACTTTTCGACGTAACCTACACTCTCTCTCACCCTCCCGGCTATCTGCTATGGTTTCATCTTCGCTTCCTTCCCCTGAACAGTTATCATCTCTTGATGTTAACAGTGCTACTGATATTTTCTGATCCACTCTTACATCTTGTTTAGACACTGTCTACCCCTTGTCTTCCAGGCCAGCTCGTACCACCTCTTCTGCCCCTTGGCTATCTGATGTTCTCCGTGAGCATCGTTCTAAGATCAGAGCTGCAGAAAGAGTATGGAGAAAAT
>NW_015548309.1:1524121-1524446 GCF_001515605.1 Sinocyclocheilus anshuiensis | reverse complement strand
CCCTAAACAGTTAGCATCTCTTGATGCTAACAGTGCTACTGATACTTTCTGCTCCACTCTTACATCTTTAGACACTTTCTGCCCCTTGTCTTCCAGGCCAGGCCATACTGCCCCTTCTGCCCCTTGGCTGTCTGATGTTCTCCACAAGCATCATTCTAAGCTCAGGGCTGCTGAAAGGGTGTGGCGCCAAGCGGCAACCTCCCGCTCTCTCTCATGAAGCCAACACAGAAGGGACTTAAACTGTAATTCGTCAACTGGCCGCTAGAGGCTGGCTGCAAAAGGGAGTCAATCCCATAGACTCCCCATGTTAAAATGCCCAACTTTA
>NW_015548309.1:1520056-1523344 GCF_001515605.1 Sinocyclocheilus anshuiensis | reverse complement strand
CACAGGGCTAATTCTGATATTGTATTTTTTTATGTGATTATAGTTTAGATTGTTTTTTTGTTAATTTTACCTAAGTTACTTGTCAGTGACACCCGTGAAGGAGTTTAAGCAGAATTATTTAAGGAGGAAAAAACAGACAAAAAGTGTGAGAACTTTTCTTTATTATATCAGTATATATCAAGCGGCAACCTTCCGGTCTCTCTCTCTTGAAACCAACACGGAAGTGACTTAAACTGCAATTTATTGACTGGCCGCTAGAGACTGGCTCCAAAAGGGAGGCAATCCCATAGACCCCACCATGTTAAGATGCCCAACTTTACAGCAGAAAAAAAACATGTTTACAGCCTGGTTCAAAAAATTATTTTGGTCTATATAGCTAATTTTGCCCTTCATGACAACTGTGAGGGGGGTGAATTTTTTTATAAGTCATCCGTTTAAATTATATTAAGCCTTAAAGTTCTGCATAATTATGGGCATGGCCACTTGAGTGACAGGTGGATTGCCGCTGCTGTCACCCACCGTCGAGCTAGGGGGGCGTGGTTTCAGAAACCAGCTCCCGTTTTTTTGCCCATTTTCGATTATCCGGGAGTGACGCGCAGTGACGCGCTGCCAAGATGGCGACGGCCGGCTCTGCCCACTTTGAGCTTTAAAAACGCTCTTCAGGAACCTACGGGTGACATCATGGACACTACGTCCATGATTTTATACAGTCTGTGTGGCACAAATCAAAAAATACTACGGACCTTAATGTGTATCAGTCATTCCTCTATTCCTTCTCTGATAATGTCTCCACTGCTAAAAGGACATACTATCATAACAAAATTAACAAAAACATACACTCATTCACATCCTTCTCTTCACTCTCTGAGGCAGAAGTCTCCAAATTCATCCTTTCTAATCATCCTACTACTTGTCCGCTTGATCCTATTCCATCTCATCTCCTTCGTGCAATTTCTCCTGCAGTTGTACCTGCACTCACAGTCACATCATTAACACATCCCTTCACACTGGTGTTTTTCCCTCAGCAATTTTTAACGAGCCGAAAAGAATTCCCGTCCCTCCTCTGTTTATCAATTTGCACTGGCTACCAATAGCTGCTTGCATAAAATTCAAGGCATTAATGTTTATCTACAATACCACCACCTAAATTAATTACTTCAGATTTATGTGCCCTCTAAAGCTTGCGTTCTTGTAAGTGAACGTCACTTTATTGTGCCATCCCAAAGAGGCACAAAATCACTTTCACGGACTTTTAAATTAAATGTTACCTCCTGGTGGAATGACATGCCCAACTCAGTCCGAGCAGTCCATCTTCAAGAATCGGCTAAAAACACATCTATTCCATCTTTATTTGACCCTCTAACTCTAGCACTCTCTATTCTAATTCTATTCTTTATAAAAATAAAAATAAAACTTTTAGACTTGCACTCTGTTTGATGATTCAGACACTATATGTTTTTGATTCAGAATAATTCGGCAACAAGTTTGACTGATTCATTAAAAGAAAAAAGAAAAAACAATTGAACGATGTGTTCACACTATATGTCATAAATGTCAAATGTATTTTGGAAAAGACATTTATATATTCTGGGTAGCGTATTCAGGGTGTCTGCATTTGATATCTGTCCTTTCACAACATTACATTTATATTAAAATGTACCTGAAAGCTGTGGTGCTCTGAAAATTACATCAGGCTCTGTTACACATGTATTTTTTTGTGCATACCTCCATTCTCCAGGTCTTGCAGTGGCCACAGCACTGAGTAAGCGATCTGTTGTGGAGCGTAGAACAGAGGAGCCATACAGAAAGTTGGCTGGGAAGAGTGCTGAACCTGAGATCCAAATTCATCCATGATGTACCACACAGGAACCTTTTCTTCTGCAGACTGCAACATCGTCATTTTCATCAAACCAAATTCAGCAGCAACATCATATCTCATAATGCACACTGGCATATTAAAGGAATAGTTCACCCAAAGATGATCATTTGCTGAAAATGCACTCTGCCTCATATCATCCAAGATGTAGATGAGTTTCTTCGTTAGAACAGATTTGGAGAAATTTGGCATTACATCACTTGCTCACCATTGGATCCTCTGCAGTGAATGGGTGCCGTCAGAATGAAAGTCTAAAGCTGATAAAAACATTACAATAATCCACACGACTCCAGTGTGTGTTTCTAAGAAACAAAACCATTGTTACAGCATTTTAATGTGAAACCATCCCTTTTGGCTAAAATACCAGTACATAATTCATAATAACGCTTCCTCCAGTGAAAAAAAGTCCACCCCGTTATCCTTTCACATCAAAATCCATTGATATATTTGTTGAGAATTTTTTTGGACTGTTTTCTCTTGTAAACAGTGCTGAATCTGTGCACATTTCTGTCCTAGATGAGATTACTTTTTCACTGGACAAAGCAATATTATGGATAAAAGACTCTGTATTTTCCGTATTTTAGATGGAAGCAATGGTTTGAAGTTAGAAATGCCTTGATGAATCTGTTCATTTCAAACACACAGCTTTTCACTTCACAAGATGTTAACTGATGGATTGTAGTTTTTTTTGGATTGTAGATTGTGTGGATTACTTGTGGAGTATTGTGATGTTTTTATCAGCTGTTTGAACTCTCATTCTGACGGCACCTATTCACTGCAGAGGATCCACTTGTGAGAGATGTCATGATATATTTCTCCACATGTGTTCTGATGAAGAAACTCATTTACATCTTGGATGGCATGACAATGAGTACATTTTCAGCAAATATTAATTTTGGGGTGAAATATTCCTTTAATATGATTTTCTCCTTCTCTTACCCCTTGGGAAAGCTGATAGGTTTGATTGTATTTCCACATGTTGTCCAGGACCAGATCCACGATATCTGGATCAGGAGCCTCTCCGTGAAAAGGCAAACCCATCAGACTGGCCATCCGGATCAGCAGGCCAGGAATCTCCAGCAGCTGCTGCCGGGCGCTTTCCACCCTATACGTCCATGCGTGATCTACAAGAAATACACTACAAACCAAAAGAGAGAAAAATTACATATATTTTTCACATATTTATATATGCCATGGCAATACCACAGAATGCTATGTGCCAAATGAGCCATGTGCTATGTGTAGTGGCTGTTTATTACTGTTATTTGTGAACGTATTTGTACTTTTCACTTCCATCCATTGCACATTGTGCATCATTCACCCAATAATGAAACTGAATTGTCATCAATGTGGTAAAAACCCATCTGACATAAGACACCTATTCCACCAAAGGCTTCAGGTCATGTGTTTCC
>NW_015548309.1:1515026-1519386 GCF_001515605.1 Sinocyclocheilus anshuiensis | reverse complement strand
TAAAAATATTAAAGAACAAAAGGTATAAGAGTATAATAATGATTCTAACATAACACTAAGCCAAACACACACAAAAAAACTACATATGTGTATGTACAACCACACGCACATACATATATATATATATATATATATATATCAGATATTTTTCCTTTACCCTTTAATCATTACAAACCTACTAAAATGCTTCCTATAAGGACACTCGACTGCCTGACTAATGGCTCACTGCTGCCCTCACCTGGTAGGATCAGCAGCCTGCAGGCCACTCTCTCTGGTCACAATCACTTTACAAGCCACCTCATCTCCAGGATTGACTCTTCGTTCATTCTCTTCATCCTCATCCTCTTCTTCCACCTGCATGATCCCAAACACCTCGCCAGCATCAAATACCTAAAAGAGAAAACGAGTCGATAAATGTACCTGCCCATACTAGTTCAATCAACACTGGAGTACCTGGTTTTATACATAGAACAGTAAGTCTTGTATTTTGAAGACTGCTGACTATTATTTAAAGACATTTTTTTTTTTTACATATGAATGAATATTTCAATTGTCACAAAAGTAAGACACTGTCAAACTGGCACAGCAGTGATGGCTGTGTATTTACTTCACTGGCAAGTTTTAAATGCAGACTCTTCCAGTAAAGCGGAGGGATTCTCGCCGCCTGTAAAGCGGGACTGTGTTGAGAGAGGAAGAGCTGATACTCTTCATCCTCTTCTCCGTTCACATTGCCGTTCTGCATCTTTGCTAGTTTTCTTTCTGACAACTCGCTGACATGTGAACCGTGCAGCGGTGCATCATGGGAAACAGGGTTAAAGGGCCAGCGCGTCTCATTTACTGTCAAGTTTAATTTCCGTATATGTTGTATTGTTATTTTTACTATTTTACTTCACTTTGCAGCAGAGTCAGATGCGAACTATGAAGCTGCAAAGAAAACACGTTTGGTACATTCTTAATGTTCTTAATAAATGTTAATACAATTATTTCCTCAATACCTGTGCTAATGTATTCAACACAGTTTTAGTGTCATATCTGTGTCATATATTTGCTGCAAAATAGCATAATAGAGTCTGAGCATAAGTGGAGACACCTGAGTCTCTGTTTATCTACTAAACGTTTTGTGCTCACAATATGTATAAAAAAAAATCAATCCTAAACTCACCCGAGACTATTTTTTTGCACAAGGAGAACGCGGATTGATACCAGACGCAGAGTAAAAGTAGCACCAGTCATTAGGTCATTAAATAGTTCACCTGCTGCAATTGACCAATCAGAATAAAGTATTTCAGAAATCTGCGTAATAGATTTATGTGAAGGTCCTTTTTTATTTATCGTACAAATAATCAATATCTTTGATACTGAAATGTTGATACAGTCAAACATTTTTACATTAAATCACTTAAAATAAAAATGTTGTACTTAACTGTAATTGTGCACACTCTGAGTTTGTAGCACAAAATGACCAAGCTTTTCCATGCATGCAAATATATAATTACTAAAATATATTTCCCCTAAAAGTGTCTTCAATTGTTAGATACAACAGAAGTACATTATATCATGTACTTAGTATTTTATCATTTTTTCAGTACCATTTTTCTTTAAAAAAGTCACTATTTGCCAAGGAAGTGCTGTGATGGGGTGTGAATGGATGACAAACATTCTCTATAAAGCATGTTATATGAAATCAAAAGCAAGTTTCATGGGCTCAGACTCTTTATTTGATTGTACACCTTCGTGGCATTAACTTGTATGGCTCATGTCAAGTATTTTGAGGTCTCAGAGAAGTATTAGCACCAATTGTAAAGTAAACTCTGACATACAAACAGCGTCCACATCAGCAAAACACAAGGTACAGGCTGACACAACAGATCATGTGTCAGAGCATGACATGTACGACCAGGGCAATCAGGCACAGTATATATTGTGCTAAGCCAAAAAGGTCCTGCATTGGTCCATTTGCTTCTCATGATTACTTTGTGAGCCACCAAAAAAAGCACATCTGCCTTGGGGAGGTGCTGGTGTCGATAGGACTGTCCGGTGAGTCGACAGAAGCAGCTGCATTGAAGTCATCCGGAAAAGTCCAGTTGTAACTATCAAGGTTGCTGGCAGAATGAGGTATGTGTCCATTGTAGTTTGTGACAGGCATCTGTAAATCTACCACTGGCGGCTCACTCACACATCTTCTCAAGGGGGCGCCGCTGCACAATAAACAAGAAGGCATTCAAGACATTTTGATTTTGGCTGTTTTGTGGAATAACATTGAACTCCTATTGCTTATTAGACTCTAGGTATAAAGTATCTTTCATGTATCTATGTCAAACAGTAAATAAACTTTTCAGACTTTTCAATTGTAGATTGCTGTGTAATATCTAGATTTTCAGCATTAAATTATATTGTGGGTGCCGTCAGAATGAGAGTTCGAACAGCTGACCTGAGCATATTTAACTGATGGACTGTGGATTACTTGTGGATTATTGTGATGTTTTTATCAGCTGTTTGGACTCTCATTCTGACGGCACCCATTCACTGCAGAGGATCCATTGGTGAGCACGAGATGTAATGCTAAATTTCTCCAAATCTGTTCTGATGAAGTAATAAACTCAACTAAATCTTGGATGACTTGAGGTAGAGTACATTTTCAGCATATTTTCATTTTAGTTAACTATTCCTTTAATAGTTGTCTTGAATGATTCCTGAGGGATTTTACCAGCTCGTCTCTGACGCTGCACCTTTCCATGTCTGTCTATAAACACCGCCTGCTACCTCAGCAAGCCAGCGCACATCTGCAGGGACTTCTGGGATCCATTCCCAAAACCTTTCAAACACAAACAATGCTGTAATTAAAAACTCATCCACACAAATATTTACAGTTGTGCTGCTTAATGTTTTTCTGCAAACTATAATAAATTTTTTTCAGGATTCCTTGAATATAAAGTTCAAAAGAACAGCATTTATTTGAAATGTCTTTTCTGTCCCTTTTGAATAATTGAATGCAACCTTGCTAAACAGAAGGTTTAAAAATAACATTTAAAAATAATACTGACCACAAACTTTTGAATAGTAGTGTATTAAAAGTGCGATTAATAGAATAATTCTGTCGTTCTGATGAGCAAATGTTAAATGATGATATTGACCTCTGAGCTGCAGAGTACACTGACTCCACTGGCAGCGTGTACGGCATCAGCATGTAGGACGCCACACGCAGCGGCAGCAAACCAGTCACCTGAGCCAGCAGACCGTGCTTTTCTCTGCAGGCGTCGCAAAAAACTGCAAACACATGCACATAGTAGAGTATGAAATAGTCACATTATAAAGTACATTCATCAGCTTTAAAAGTACATTTAAGTATAACTCTACCTTTCTTAATGGGGGTTGGCAGGTTATTGACAAGCTGCTCGTCCAACCACCAGTGGTGTTTTCTCAAGAGGTGGAGTCTCCGCAGCACCCACTCTTTTCTGGTTTCCATCACGACTGGATTCCTATTGCCTGGGCAGCAGCAGGTGGGCGTGGTCTGAATCAGAGCCATGTCTGCTCTTGGACATGCCGCCTGTAGCAAATCTATAAAGAGACATGACCGTTATCTTCTAAACCACAGCACATATCACATTTGGGATAACGCATGAATGAACATTAGAGATAAAGTGACACGAAAGATAAAAAGTGCTCACTGTTTTCCTGGAGAAATCGGAGGGCGTCTTTATATCCACTTTGACACATTTCTGCCAGCACCTGCCAATCATATGCACAGACATTTAATTGAAAGATATGATTTAATTAGTTATTGTGTTGTGCTGACCTTCCTGGTCAGAAATGACCGGCCTTTTAAAAATCTCTTATTATGCTATATTATCACCAAATCTTGGATTACATTTTTTTGTCAACATGTTTTCTTTCAGTTAGCACAGGTTTGTATGTCTTTTTTTGGAACTGATAGCTCATAGGCCTCATTGATCTGAGTGTATGCACCTCGGTTTTTGAGTGAAATAAGCATTATTTGTGGACAATTTTGGCAATGTTCACACAAAAACTGAAGTGCATTAGCTCAGATCAGTGAAACATATTATATGACTGGAAAAAATCATGACTGAAACACAACATGAGGGTTAAATGATGTTTAGATAACTATGAACATGAGTGACTCCAATTAAATAGGTCAAATACTATAGGGATTTTCTTACTACACTTAAATCATTTAAAACCAAATAGAAATGACAGAAATTATCACGACAAGTTAAAAGGATGAAAACTAAGATGTTGTTATCCACCTTATTTTTCAACGTGGAAGTAAGAAGTTTTCTGTGAATGTGCGAGACTTCCGGTTCATTACCCGCCGTTGGGAAATAACGAGAAAAATAAAAAA
>NW_015548309.1:1513819-1515002 GCF_001515605.1 Sinocyclocheilus anshuiensis | reverse complement strand
GGGTCACGACGAGGCGTTCCCCATAGCGACCCCTAGAGGACGCAGTTCGAAGTTCCCATGAAAGGGAACTGTTTGCACTACAAACCAGTGTGTTCATAATTAAGATAATATATTAAAATAATATGGTAAGACACACCAGTTTGCAATATCAAGCAGCAAAACGAGCTGTTTTGTACAGCTAAATATAGCTGGAAGCGGATGAGACCGGAAGCCGGACACATAAAATTGACAAATGGCCGCACCCGTTCTTATGGGAAAAATAAGGTAGATAAAATAAATGAAATTATCTGAAAGATCCGTCAAGTGAGATCCTAATCTGACAGCAAATAATTCAGTTTGAAGGGCTTAAGGACAGACAAATAAACATGAGGCATTTAACGGCAGGTTTTTCAAAGGCAAAATAAAGACAGTGATTGTGTAACTGCACACTTAGGCATGTGAATGTGTGTGTGTTTGGTGTTCTTACTTTAGGCTCTGGGGGAAACAAAGCTTTGCTCAGTCTGTACATGTTGTCTAGATTGACTTGTATGCTGGTGTTTGTGAAACGCAGTTCGTGGAAGCTGGTGGAATTGTCTTTTGGACAGATGTCACACTCTCCTGAGAATGGAGAAATGGTGATGGTGTTCTTCATCTCAGACTGGGGCAGATTATCACTGATCCCACCATCCACATAACGCTGATGAGAAAGAAAAAGTGAGAAATATGTACTTTTAAGTTTCACTGATAATTGAGAATGAAATAAAAATTATATTATTATAATTATATTATGTATCTATCTATCTATCTATCTATCTATCTATCTATATCCTTATATGTATTTTATGTATCTACATATTTTATGTAGGTTTATATACAGGTGCATCTCAATAAATTAGAATGTTGTGGAAAAGTTCATTTATTTCAGTAATTCAACTCAAATTGTTAAACTCGTGTATTAAATAAATTCAATGCACACAGACTGAAGTAGTTTAAGTCTTTGGTTCTTTTAATTGTGATGATTTTGGCTCACAACAAAAACCCACCAATTCACTATCTCAACAAATTAGAATATGGTGACATGCCAATCAGCTAAACAACTCAAAACACCTGCAAAGGTTTCCTGAGCCTTCAAAATGGTCTCTCAGTTTGGTTCACTAGGCTACACAATCATGGGGAAGACTGCTGATCTGACAGTTGTCCAGAA
>NW_015548309.1:1458778-1512926 GCF_001515605.1 Sinocyclocheilus anshuiensis | reverse complement strand
TGTCAAGTAATTTGGCTACAGTTGTCGTATTCCTTTTGTTAAGCCACTCCTGAACCACAGATAATGTCAGAGGCGTCTTACCTGGGCTAAGGAGAGGAAGAACTGGACTGTTGCCCAGTGGTCCAAAGTTCTCTTTTCAGATGAGAGCAAGTTTTTTATTTCGTTTGGAAACCAAGGTCCTAGAGTCTGTAGGAAGGGTGGAGAAGCTCATAGCCCATGTTGCTTGAAGTCCAGTGTTAAGTTTCCGCAGTCTGTGATGATTTGGGGTGCAATGTCTTCTGCTGGTGTTGGTCCATTGTGTTTTTTGAAAACCAACGTCACTGCACCCGTTTACCAAGAAATTTTGGAGCACTTCATGCTTCCTTCTGCTGACCAGATTTTTGGAAATGCTGATTTCATTTTCCAGCAGGATTTAGCACCTGCCCACACTGCCAAAAGCACCAAAAGTTGGTTAAATGACCATGGTGTTGGTGTGCTTGACTGGCCAGCAAACTCACCAGACCTGAACCCCATAGAGAATCTATGGGGTATTGTCAAGAGGAAAATGAGAAACAAGAGACCAAAAAATGCAGATGAGCTGAAGGCCACTGTCAAAGAAACCTGGGCTTCCATACCACCTCAGCAGTGCCACAAACTGATCACCTCCATGCCACGCCGAATTGAGGCAGTCATTAAAGCAAAAGGAGCCCCTACCAAGTATTGAGTACATGTACAGTAAATGAACATACTTTCCAGAAGGCCAACAATTCACTAAAAATGTTTTTTTTTATTGGTCTCATGAAGTATTCTAATTTGTTGAGATAGTGAATTGGTGGGTTTTTGTTAAATGTGAGCCAAAATCATCACAATTAAAAGAACCAAAGACTTAAACTACTTCAGTCTGTGTGCATTGAATTTATTTAATACACGAGTTTCACAGTTTGAGTTGAATTACTGAAATAAATGAGCTTTTCCACGACATTCTAATTTATTGAGATGCACCTGTATATATATATATATATATATAACAAATATTACATGCAGTCTCTATTAATATACAATATAATAGCTTAAAAGAATTTTAGCATAGTATGTCAAGATTACCCACAAACATTTACTTTGCCTCTCTTCTACTGTTCTTTTCAAGTTTCAAAGGCACATAAATGTTCGTTTGCTTTTAAATAAAAGAGCTTAAAGACCCACTTTTTTCATTTGTAATTTTTAAATATTAAATGTATAATATTTAAAATATTTAAAAATATATAACCACACATCCATCTTAAACCATCCGGCCTTTCTAGTGATTAAATGATAGCTAGCCAGACAGCAATACTTTCTTGATCCCTGAAGGATGGGAATGTATTGTTTGTAATGAGTCAATTGGGAATTGCAGGCTATTGCAAATGACAGAGTGGCTCAGTTGAGGGTGGGCTGATTCAGGACTGACCAGCAGTAAGTGGTGGTGTGATCAGACCAAAAGACTTGCATAACAGCCTTTATTTGTCCTTTAATAGGTCAACTTCACAGCCAAACTCTCCTCAATGAATCACTAGTCACAGCTTAATCTACTTAAAGTTTTGATAGATTCATTAATCTGGGTTAATTTTTCAATGCAAGTCATGATTAGTAACTGGTATGTGTATGAATACAGTATCATCTGTATTACCGAATAAAGTTGAGGAACGTAAAGAAACAATTATTCCATGTAATAACCAAATAATGAACAGCACTGGGTTGTAAATGTTCATACAAACAGAGCTGAACGTTTATTTGAACTGTTTGGCCTCTCAGCTATTTCTATACTGCACACTGATGTCTCCTCCCCTTTCTAAAGAACAAGTACACAATGTACAGGCTATGGGGATGAGGCTGGGTTTATTCAGACACACTGAGTAACTGTTCTTCAAGAAAATCTTGATCAAAACCATAAGCATATTTAATTCTCTTATTGAGGCCAGTGTTAGTTCAGTGTGCCCCAGTGACTGAATTCTTTGAAGTAAGTGCAATGAACTCTTGTTGCAATGTCCTAATTCTCCCATGTGAAATAAATCCAACTTTCCAGCCGTGTCTCCTCATACAATGCCTCTTGGAATGGCTCAGGTTAAAAAATGACATTACATCATTAAAGTTATGAACTTTAATACATACCACACCACGGAAGGCAGGAGGGATTAAACCACAATATACAGGAATGAAACAGCTGCAAATAAGAGCCTGGAAATTAAGAAAAAATATCAAGTGAAAACAGAGAGAGAAAGTGAAGATACAGTGTTATTTTAGTATTATTTATATAGTATTACAGTTTTTATTAATATTTAATAGTAATTAGTTATTAGTAACTTATTAGTATTTATTATTATTTTCTTTTTTCATTTTAGTTTATGTTATGTTTAGCTATGTGTAGTTATGTGTATATTTTGTTATGTGCTATTGTCATTTTTTATTACTTTTTAAACATATTTCTATTTAGCTTTCATTTATTTTTCTTTCAGTTTTAGCCATTTTAGTACTTCAACTTAAACACATTTTTTTATTCAGTTAGTTGCCAAATCAACACTTCTAATTTTCATTTAAGTTTTTAAAAGTTTTCATTTAAGTTTTTAAAAGTTTTAATTGAATATGTTTTATTTGATTTTATTTCTGCCTTATTTCAATTAACAAAACACTATTTTCAATAGATTATTTTTAATAAATAACTTAGTTAACAACAACAACACTGAGCTAAAGCAAACAGTAAATCTGCAGGTATTTTAAATTGCAAATAAAAAAAAACTGACCTTATTTTTAAGAACCATTTATCAGAAGACAGCGAATTATTGTGATATGTCATGTTATGGCCCCATTTAATCATTTTCATGTAGATAAAGGTATATAAAAGTGGGTTATCAGAGTAATATAAAGTGGTGACCTCAAATTCTGAGCTGTTTCTATGGTAACGCAATGCTCTAACCTGGATGAGTTCGTCTTTGGAGCTGAAGTCTGACACCAGAACGTTTTGCCCGTCCATGACGCGTGTGAGGGACACACACAGTCGACCAGAGGCCAGCGTGTGTGCATTGGACGGCAGGTCGCGATACAAGCCTCCACGTATCACCTTGACTATGTTGAATGTTGGGTGCAAAGGGCCCAGATTACGCTTCCGTGCCTCCTTGGCAACATTGATGACGTCTTCACAACACTTCTCTACATCAGTGGAAAGAAACAGACCCAAATAATGAATTAAGCAATACACAGGCAAGATGAAAAGGAAGTCGAGAAAATAAGATGAACAAAAAATCACTGTAATGCAGATATTTTTTTTTAATTTTTTTTTTATTTAGTCATTTAGCAGACGCTTTTATACAAAGCGACTTACAAATGAGGACAATAAAAGCAGTCAAAACTAACAAAAGAGCAACAATATATACGTGCAAATGACAAGTCTCGGTTAGCCTAATGCAGTACACGTAGCAAGGTGTGTATATATATATATATATATATATAGATATATATATATTATACACACACACATATACACACACTCACACAAAGAAAAACAAGTAGATAGAACAGAAAAAATAGAAAGCTAGTGTTTGTTTGTTTTTTGTTGTTTTAAGAAAAAAAAAATGTTTTTAAAGATATATTGAACATTCTTTTTTTTTCATCTTTGCTCTTGACAATACACACAATCTCTGAACCTGTAATAAACCAAAGGTTGATTAGAGTCTGAATCAGCTTTCTAGTTCAGATCCTAAATGAAAGTGAAAGAATGAAGTCATGCAGATATCACACAGACATGCACAAACATCACAGTTCAGAGTTCTTGGATAATACAACGAGAAAAACCCAATATTTTGGTTTGTCATTTAACTGACACTTTTGTACAAAGTGACCCACTATACACTTTCTACACTTTTTTGCTTAAATACCCAATGGAAACAGCTCCTGGATTACACATCCAGAGGAAGAGCTAAAAAATGAATGCAGACAGAATAGTTCAAATATGTTGGGCTTGAAAAAAAATGTGACATGAGAAATGAGGTCGTGAAATAAATAAGTTAACTGAAATAAATGTTAAATAATACTAAAATCACTAAAACTAAAAATATATCAAAGCAATATAGAAATATATAAAAAATATTATAAAAGCACATAAAACTGAAACTGAAATTAAAATGAAAACTGAAAACATAAATATAAAAGCTAATTCAAAATATGAATAAATAAAAATACATTTGATTTGTTACACACCTTTCACGCTAAATGAATACTATACTATACTAACACTGCTTCAACAAAAACAATGGTGTTCACAGGTACATAAACTTAATAGCTAATTTGAGGTGTTTGCTCAAATTGTTACAAAAATATTTTAAATTTCATTTTATTTTAATATAATTTTGTATGTATTTTTCAGAATAATAAATAGATGACTATTACAGGACAACAGTAAACCTTTCTCTATATATAGGCTAAATATTTATGTGTATTATATAAATATTTGTGTGTGTGTGTGCATTTTGTTATCTATTAACCATCTATTGAGTATCTATATTTAACCACCACCCTAAATGAGTAACTTTCAAAGAGTAACTTTAAGTCAGCAAAATGCAGAAATGCCCTTAAAAAATAACACAATCACCAGAAGCTACAGAAGAATGACTCAAAAACCTATAGTAAGCTGCGAACAAAGATAGAATTTTTAAGTGTTCTTCTAGGCAGGGACTACCATGAGGTGATCTTCATACCTAAACATGCCTCGGTAGAGAGCACGGACGCAGTGAGAGCCCCCGCGGAGGCTCCGTAGATCTTGGTAGCCCCGCGGATGAGATACGGTGCTTGCTCCAGGAGACAGCTCGCGACACCGATGTGATAGATCCCTAAAAACCCGCATCCAGCGAACGAGAGATTCCACCCACCCTTTAAATCAAACATGACTGCTGCAAAATCTCAGGCTGCTCCTGTAGTAACTAACATCATATCTTCCGTAAAGGCGTTTGCCTGTCTGCATAGTCTATGGTTGTGAGTTTTGCTCTTGCGTCTGACAGCACGGGAGCCAATAGAAAACAAAGAGAAATGCTGTTTGCAAATTCCTGAATAGGCGGGGCTATATGTGTGTGTATGTGTATGTGTATGTGTATATGTATATGTATATATATATATATACATATATATATATATAATTTAACGTTGTCATGTCGTTAGTGTTACTTTTCTCAACATTCGTCGAGACAGCCCAATCACAATCGTTTAAGATGATGACATTTAAAACAATGTTTCGTTTAAAAATTTTCGAACAGATTATTTAGAATTCAAATATCAATACCTGTAATGAGTAGATTTAAACAATTATATTTCTTACAGTAAAATGTCTCCAGTGTGGTAATGCATCTCAGTGAATGCACTCCACGTTATTCGTGTTTATGTAACACTCTTATAATTTGATATTCATTTTTAACAAACACAAGTCACACACACACACACACACACACACGCACACTTTAAAAAAAGACCCTCTAACACTTGCACTCTCTATTATTTTTCTATTCTATCTACTTATTTGTTATATATAAATAAAACCTTGCTACGTGTAACCTACTGCATTAGGCTAACCGAGACTTACGGCACTTAGCCTACATATTATTGCCCTTTTGTTGGTTTTGATTGCTTCTATTTTCCTCATTTGTAAGTCGCTTTGGATAAAAGCGTCTGCTAAATTACTAAATGTAAATGTAATTTTATTGTAATAATACGCTACTACTATACGTGGCTACTATACATTCATATTTAAGTGTACATCCACAATGCAATATTGACTTATCAATTAAAATTTAAAGGCCATATCATGGTTATGAGAAAGCAGACAAACGTGACAAACAGAAGACAGCATTAGTGCATGATTAGATTCCACTTCCTCACTCAGCAACCACATTGTTATAGTTTTACGTTTAGAACCGTGTTGTTTATTTACATAGGTGATGAACAGCTGGCCTGCTGGAGGAACCGCCCCGACGGCTGGTGCTGATGCTGAGAGAATCCCATTACATCATCTCTCCTCCTCCTGATTGGCTGAAGCTCAAGTCGCACGCAAAGCGGCACGTCTTTGCCAAACAATCAGGGGCTGGTGGATATCAAATGCGTCCTCTTCTCCACAGATTTAAAACAAAATAAATCCCTTCAAGCCTTTCGTGTTGTAATCGTTTGAAAGGATGGCGGAAAGCGAGGTGGACACGCCGAGCACTCCGATTGAATACGAGAGCAAATACTTCGAGTATCATGGAGTTCGACTCCCTCCTTTCTGCAGGGGCAAGATGGACGAGATCGCCAACTTTTCGTTAAGAAGTAGCGACATATGGATCGTTACATACCCCAAATCAGGTATTAAAATACACACGTCAGAATCCAGCTTACACGTGCATGCTTTTCCTTCACAGAGGATGCAGTTATTTGAGGTGTTTACCAAAATAAAGGGTCATCTGAGATCTTTAGCATCACTGCTTTTTTGCATATTTATTTTTATACAGTATGATTTACAGTGTGCCAAAGCATGTTTCAGATAGCTTGTGAATATAATAAATAAAATAAAAAAACATATTTATATGCTTATTTATATAGTCTGTTTGTTTAGTAAAATATCACTTATTAAATTATAGACAAATATATGTTTACTTTATGGATGATTGAGCAACAGCCTGGATGACAGTGGCAACATTATTAGTTTCAAATAAGAGGCATTTTCAAAATATTAAATATCATATTATGAAACCAGCCTGGCCCGCCTTATCATGTCCGGTCCACCCTGAGAGTCTTGTATCTGAGCCAGGCCTGTTTGAGTTTGTTTAAAAAAAATAAGATGAAAAGTTGCTTATTTTATAGATTGTGTGATCTTTGGTCAATAAGAATGAAAAATCAAAACTGGGTGTGTTTGTATTGTGTGTTGATGTGAAATTAAAAACAAAGCAATGTGAAATGTCTGCCATGCCCACATGTGCTCATTCACTGCAGAGGCGCTGTTTCCTATTAGGATTTATCACTCCCTCTCCCACGCATGCTTGTTGCTATGTCGATTTACTTGTGTAATAAGTCAGCTGAAAACAAATGTGTTTACAGATCTTTTTGTTGTTGTTGTTGTTTTGTTTCCTGCAATGAAAAAAGCAAATTAGACTGGAAAGTTCATATGCATTATAGAGCTCTCTTATTGCTTTCTCACCTGCTTGCACTTGAGAATCCAAAAAGAAAACAGTAACACTTTATAATAAGGTTCCATTAGTTTACTTTAGCATATTAAAGGTGCTGTATGTAGGATTGACACCGAGTGGTTGAACTAGGTTTTGCAGTCCAAATTAAAAATATTGGAGAGGGTTTTTTCACCCGGCCCCTCCTCCTCAGACTTGACACACACGCAGGTTGCCAGATTGACGACACCAACAGGAACGAGCGCACTTGACGATGAATGGAATGAAATACGCCGCGAACTGGCAACCCGGGGTGCCGAAATACAATTGGTTAAACTGGCAGTGGGCGGGTTTCACAAACCAAAACAGAGACTGACATTCCGGCCCGGAACACACATTTTCAAAGGAGAATAACTGACTGTAGCATTGTTTTTCAGATAAACAAATATGTTAACTTAGCATTTTTCTTAAATATCTGCAAACATATGGTATTTTTATGCTTTAGTAGAGTCAAAAACTTACATACAGCACCTTTAACTAAAATGAACAAATAATGAGCAATTCACTTTGTTAAAGGAATAGTTCACCCAAAATGAAAATTTGCTTAAAGTTTATTCACCCTAAGGCCATTCAAGATGTAGATGGGGTTGTTTCTCAGAATGAGAGTCCAAACAGCTGATAAAAACATCACAATAACCCACAAGTAATCCACACAAGTCCAATCACTGCAGAGGATCCATTGCTGAGCAAGTGGTCTAATGCTAAATTTCTTCAAATCTGTTCTGATGAATAAACAAACTCATCTACATCTTGAATGGCCAGAGGATGAGTAAATTTAAAGCAAATTTTCTTTTTTTGGTGATCTGTTCCTTTTAACGTTAGTTAATAAAAAATACAACTGTTCATTGTTCATTTCAGCTCAGGTCCTTTAAATAATGTAAACAGATACTTTTAATTTTAGTAATGTATTAGTATATGTTGAAATTAACAATGACTAAGATTCATAAATGCTTTAGAATGATTTCTTATTGTTAATGTTAAGTAATGTTAACAAATGAAACCTTATTGTAAAGTTTTACTAAGAAAACCATCATAGGCCTGTAAACAACATTGGTTCAGTCAAAGTGTATCTAATTTAGTGTATCTAATTGCAGTTGTTTATATAACATGATACAGATACCACTGTGCAGTTATAAAGAGAAGAACTGAGAGATTGACACACAGCAGGACAGTAAGAATGATAGCGCGAGGGTCTGAAATGGCTTGGCTTTGCAGAGGATGTTGTGTCGCACCAGCATCTGTGTAATTGAGTTCGGAGCGCCGAGGGAAGGATGAGCTCTGCTGAGTGATACACACGGAAATGTGTGTCTCCAGCGGGCCGTGATGGATGACAGGTCAATAGAGTCACACGTTGCACTGCCAGTCGAATCTGCAGAGTAAACAGACATTGCCTTGTTGATAGTTGTGATGGGAATGGCAGAGTCAAACATTACAGGCTTCTTGATATTTCTCAGGTATCTTATAATATGATTAAGCTCAGTTTAAATATTTTCATAACTTTAACCTGTCTGACCAAAAGGGTATTTCAATATTTTCAATATATAAATTTGAAATAAATAAATAAATAAATAGATAAATAAAGTTTGTGTTTGCAAGATAACTTTTCACTTTATGTGGCTTCATTTTGTTTTGCAGTCCAATGGGAGGTAGTGGCCAGAGGGTCACGTGACCCTGTTGGTGTGTTTTCTTGGAAAGGGGGAAAAAAAACTGTTGCAAATCAACCACATTCTCCCGCTTTCATCACTGGTGTTTGAGTGTCACGAAGGGAGAAAAACTGATTTAAAATGGATTTATAAACCCATAAAATGTCATCATCTACTGAAAGATAGATGTTTGTTATGTCCTTAAAATCATACATTTGTTCCAGATCTTTAAAGTAGCTAACACAAGACTGTTTACAGTCATTATTCCAGGAATCAGTGCAGCAAATCAAGTCTTTTCTGACAGTATTAAATCTAACTTTAAGGGTATGCCCTGGTTGGGTTGTTTTTGTATAGGTATTTCTGTGTATGTTGTTCATGTAAAAGCATGCAGAATACATGTTTTTGAATCATTAATGATTTTTCTGAATCCAGTCAATGACATTTAAATATAGATGATTTCCCTCAAGAAAACACACAGAACATTTACCATTTAAAGTGTTTAGCTAATTCTGACATTAGTATAAACCTAACCAAATTGTAAACCAATAGCTGTATATAGATCAAATTAATGGTTGTAAGATCCTTTGACGGAGAACGTCAACTGGCTAGAGGCCAGAAGTCATTTGAGGTTGATGCCTCTGCTGTAGGAGATGTTATGTTATATGGTTAAATTATATAATAACAATAATATAATGAATATCTACATTTGAGATTAATACAAATATATACATTTGAGACTTGATTGTCCATTTATGAGGGTCCATCAGAAGGCATTACATGTTTAATTTATGCTTATGTATGCTCTCAAGAGTAAAGAAAACTGCTGAATGAGAGTGAAAGAGGCACTTTATGATAATTTCAACGTCATGCTTGTATTATGCTTTTGTTTTGTGCTCCTGAAAACTCCTCATGTAGTCAACAAACAAGAGGTCTGCTGAATTGGCAATATAATGACTTCTCCTCAACTAAACGGAAGTAGATGTTCAGATACACGCATGCTCTTTTCATCTGAAATGGGCAAAAATAAGAAGTGAAAGAGGACAGTAATAAGCCTCCACAGACATACACATACAAAAAGAGTGAGAAAACAAATCTATTTGATTATATATGCAGTCTCCAAACTTTTTAGAGAATCCAAATAAAACTTGTTGCGGTTTAGAGGCTCCTTTGTCAATTGTTTAAGGCTAGTCATGTGTTTAAACCAGCTCTGTCCATTCCAGAATTACTCTTACAATTAATTTGTTATGGCTAATAAATAATACATTTGTACATTTTTCTTAAAATGTTTTCTTGGAATGTGACACTTTCCTGTTGGTCAGTAGCGCATAAAGAATTAACAGCAAAAGAACAAAATATCCTTTTATAAATGTCAGAACAAAGTTTAGAAAAATAAGTAAAAAAAAAAATAATAATAATAATAAAAAATAATTAAAAACTGAAGTAAAATATAAAAAAATTCAAATCCAGGTTTACATCTAATATCAATATGATTTCTGTTGGACGTCCTTTTCAGTGCATACCATCATAAATTCCTGCATGTAAGAATAATGTGGATGCATTGGATGTACACATGTCAAGGAACACTATGAAGAAGGTAGAAAGATACAAAGATCAGGACGTGCATCCAAAACTTTTGACACAGCAGAGCAGAGTAAAATTTTATTATCAGGGCTGCCTAAATGTCAACAGCGACATGTTTGTAACTGGCTCCCTAATCAAACCACCGTTGTACTGCTGGGTAGTTTGGCAAGGCAGAGGCCTGACAAAACAATTAACACATTAAAAAAATGCCAACGCTCTTATAAAATCATGTGGCAAGATGTCATTTTAGCTCCTCACCCAATAAACTCACCATCTTCTGTGAAGCATGATAGCACCTGCGTCAAACGGATGGGCTGCTCATTGTCAGTCGGGACGATTAAAACTGAAAAAAACAAAACAAAAAAAAAAAACAGAATGATTTTAAACCATTGAGGTTGCAGGTCAGGCTATATTCAGGCAAATGCATGTTTTTACAGTTTGCTGCTGGCAAAATCATCTTTTTACCATTAATAATACATCCAAAACAACTTTGCTTTCTTCCTCTCACGCACGTAGGTACCAGTTTGTTACAGGAGGTGGTGTATCTTGTGAGTCAGGGTGCAGACCCAGATGAGATCGGGCTGATGAATATTGATGAGCAGCTTCCTGTGTTGGAATATCCACAGCCGGGTTTGGAGATCATCCAGGTGTTTACTCTCTCACACGCACATATTTACTGAACCAATGGCCTTCAGCATGGGAATAACATTTAGTTTTCCTCTGACTTCTTGGAATGGTGAAGTTGAGTTTTGTGTTTCTGTAGGAGCTGACATCACCTCGTCTGATTAAAAGCCACCTGCCGTATCGTTTCCTGCCCACAGCGATGCACAATGGAGAAGGCAAGGTCAGCTGGAAAACACAATTCAGCATATTAATCATGATTTCCAATTGTCCATTATGGACAATTAATGCAATTGACTTCCAGTATATTGATCACAATTGACAGTAGAGACATTTATAATGTCACAAAAGACTTTCAAATAAATGGTGTTCTTTGAACTTTCTATTCATCAAAAAACGCTGAAAAAACATGTATTACAGCTTCCACAAAAATATTGATAATAACAAGAAATGATTCTTCAGCACCATATCAACATATTAAAATGATTTCTGAAGGATCATGCGATACTGAAGACTAGTGATGACTGCTATTTAAAAAATATTATTATAGAAAAAATATTAAAATAGAAAACAGTTATTTTAAATTTACATTACTATTTTTGATCAAATAAATGCAGCCTTGGTGAGCATAAGAATAGTATAGTAATGTATAATTGATTTTATTTGACTTTTCTTTTCACTCTGCTTAAGATGTGAACTGACCTTTAAAAAATGTAGAATTTTTGGTATGAATATGCTTTTACACAAACATATCAATGCATGTCCTCTAGGTGATCTATATGGCCAGGAACCCTAAAGACCTGGTGGTGTCCTACTACCAGTTTCATCGCTCTTTACGAACCATGAGCTACCGGGGTACATTCCAGGAGTTCTGCAGGCGATTCATGAACGATAAGTGTGAGTGAGACACATAACTAACATATTTGCTTAGACAAAAAGTACATTCTCGTACACTTTCCTTTTAATTTGTTTTTCTTGTCCTGTTTGTGTGTCCCTGTAGTGGGATACGGCTCCTGGTTTGAGCATGTTCAGGAGTTCTGGGAGCATCGCATGGACTCTAATGTTCTCTTTTTGAAGTATGAGGATATGTACAAGGTACTGCCTCCCTTGAGACACACACACACACACACACACACACACACACGTTTTATTCCATGGTTTATATGTTTTATTATAGACATAATGGTCTTTATACCGTATAAACTACAGTATATTTTCTATCCCCTTACCCTAAACATACCATTATTTAAATGACCAAAAATTATTTGTAAGTTTTACATTAAAAATTCCCTCTGCTTTAATTCAGTTTCCTGTAAACTGATGCAGAGATGATCTCAAACTCATTGCATAATGTGTTCTGCTTCATATACTCTATAGAGTATAGTATACTCTACTATAGATTACAGTCACGTATAGTATTCAGTACAAAGAGGCCCATCATCACCCATAATCATTCTTAGTACATTTTATTCTTACAGCTGTATTCATGTCTTAAAGGGGTCATATGATGCGATTTCAAGTTTTCCTTTCTCTTTGGAGTGTTACAAGCTGATTGTGCATAGATAAGATCTTCGGCCAATCACAATGCACTGGGTCAGCTGGCTAATCAGAGCAGACTGCGCTTGTCGGAAGGAGGGACTTTGTAGAAAACGAAGCGTTTGAGAGAGGCGGGGCATAGAGGACCTACAATAATGTACAGTATTTGAAAAATAATGTGTTTTTTGAACATTAAAGCATGTCAACATATTCTGTTACACCAAATACACAAAATAATGATCTTTAAAAAAGCATCATATGACCCCTTTAAGGACAACAGTTCCTGGAAATTGTGATAGTATAGTGTTATGTATGCATCGTAGAGGGGAATCACTGATAGTCAGTCTGCTAAGTATGTTGTTTCCATATCTTTATGGAGTAATGTGATTAAGAGAGCTCAGAGTCCAGCAGGAAAGCACAAACAGCGACACACTGCATGTGACAGAGGCATAACCTCTGATGTAATAGACTTATGTATAGAAACAAAACATATAGATAGTACACCATGTTCCAATAGTCTGTAGTTCATGCAGCTAGAGCCTATATGCTGAGCATAAACGATATTATATAAACTAAGTTAATATAAAATAATTCATATACAATGTTTTACAAAACTGTTGTCCCTTAATTTTCAGTTTCAACAAACCTAAATAAGTTAAATAAATATAAAGTAAAAGTTTGACTATTAAATTGGTTAAAGAATTAGGCATTATTAATTAAATTAAATAATATAAATAAATAAATAATTAAACTAAAATAACATAAAATACAAAATATTAGCAAACGTTGTTGGTATTCCCAACTTTGTCAGCACTTATTTAAAATAATTTTCTCTCACATTATGTGATAAACAAAAATAATAAATTAATAAAATGTGCATTGTGTCTTCTTAATTTTGTTTGTATGAACTATTTTTATATACAGTTATTTAACTCAATTGTAAAATCAAGTATTAAATATATTCAATAATCTAATTCATTCATTTTACTTTAATTAATTTAAATGATTGATTATTGAAATTAATAACTATTATTTAAATAGTGTGTATCAGTGCAACTGATCTAATGGAAAATAATCAGATGCACATTCTTGAATTGGTTGCTTTGCATAATTTACTATTAGCAATTTAGATTTTTTTGGATACAGAGCTTCTGGTAGAAAAAAAAAGTCACCTGCACCTCGAGGTCCCTGAAATAATTTAAAAGCTGAAGATAATTATGTAAGCTAATTATGTTTTCATGTATTCTTCCAAGGCGTGAGTCATGATTACATAACCAAAAGATTGTCATTCTCTCTTTCTCTGCACCTTTCCTGCCGCCTGTAATTTTCCTCTCTGGAGGATCTGGGGACCCTGGTGGAGCAGCTGGCTCGCTTTCTTGGCATCTCGTGCGATAAAGCCCAGCTGGAGAGCATGGTGGAGAGCTGTAACCAACTCATCGACCAGTGCTGCAACTCTGAGGCCCTGTCTATCTGCCGGGGTAAAGGGGGACAGACTGTCTCTGCATGTTCTGCTCCCTGAGCTAACATGACACTAAGCACACTGACCCTATACCTTATTTAGACTATCATTAGAGGAACTATAAAATGGATTCCTGGAGAATTCTTCTTAGGCTTTAGAAATCATTAGTCTTTTCCAAGGAAGGATGCATGCAGTTATAAGTGCAGGCCAAAAGTTAGAGTGAACTTTAACACGTTTCACATGCATGTATATGTCTTCCAGACAGAAATGTAGCCCCTTGTATGACTGGTGATGACTCCACATTTAGATAAATCTTATGTGGCTTATTGGTCATACAAGGGAAGGATTGTTGGGCAGTGCCATCATGTGGTGAATATGCGTGGTGCATCTTTATTTCTATGGAAATTTCTGTTGCTATTTGATGTCTTTGTGCTATTATTTGCTTGATTATTCAGTTAAACATCATGTAAAAACTTTTTTTTTTTTTTTTTACATAAAAAGAGGATTTGCAATTTTTTTTAGATTATTTTATCATTTGCACTTTAGTTCTGTTTTGTTTTTTCTTGTGTCTTGTTCATTTTTCCTTTAGTGCATGCATGGATTCTTGGCTTGGCATGATGCTGAAAAATCTCACTACATACAGTAGGGACTTATTATATAAGTGTACATGAAGATATACTGTGAACATGAAGATGGAAAAAAGTGTAAGAAAGGTGAGTCTTGGTGATGTCAAGTCTAAGGGATGTTCTGGAGTTGATTGTCAAAATATAAAAAAGTGTAAGTGTCAAATTTTGCAATGCAATTAAACCAGTGTTCCAGAGGGTATAAAGCAGAAATGTGAAGCTTATATTTGTGTTGATAACTTACATTAAAACAAATTAGGAAAAAAATTGAGCTATAAATATGTCAAAATTGATATACTTTTTGTATTATTTGGATATATCTTATTGATGTAATTCCTGTAAGTGGTATCTTTAGTTGTATCATTTCACAAGTTCGCCTGCCCATTCAGTCCTGCTAGATAATGGTAAACAAACTTGGCCTGCTGTCCTCGAAGGAGGCTCGAACCCGAGGCTTAGCTCAAGCTCTGAGTTATATGATGTGAAGGAGGAATGAAAGAAATAGAGGAGAAGAAGGGGAGGTGGAGGGATCCTTATAGTATCTTCTAACTCTGTTTTCATCTGCTTCAGGTCGTTTTGGACTTTGGAAGGACATTTTCACTGTGTCCATGAATGAAAAGTTCGATACTGTTTACCGACAGAAGATGGCAAAGTCTGACCTGACCTTTGACTTTACCCTGTGAGGGAGTGACACTGGACTATCTGTCAACCGCTCAAGAACAAACCAACCAACCATCCAACCAGTTCACCTGCTGTGCTTAATGTCACCTGATGGATATTCCCCATCCAGATTTTATCTTTCCATCGCCACCATCTCTTGCTCATCAATGCTTTCTTTAGTTCCTCAAAATGTACTTCTTAGTATGCGGTCAGTACTAAGAGGCCTTTTTTTCTCGTGTGTATTTGTATAAACAGTGCATCAGCAGTGCTAGTCCGAAGTGTAAGCACAGTGCTTGTTGCGTTTGCACATTGTACAGAGCTACTCCATATCCCAAATGCGCTTATGAAAAGTGTATTTATTAAAAATCAGAAATGAAAAATGATTTAGACTATATTCTATATGCTAATGCCCTTATGACAGACTCTCAGAGAAAATCGTTGTCGTTTCTCAGGAGGATTTTTCATATCATTGGCTAATACATGCACCAAATATGCAGTCATCCAATCACAGTTCAGGTTGTGAAAACCTGAGCCTCATGATGAATGCTGATTGTCTTCTGACCAAAAGAAGTGTGTGTGGAATTAAATTTCTCTTCTTCTAGTGGCTTCTAGACGCTTTGACTTATATTCCAGTATAGCTATTCATTGATATGGTAGATATTTAACATTTTTGTTACATTTACTCACATGTGCATCCATAATTTTTGAGTGTCTACATATTTGAATAAGTGAGAAATATCAATGCAGGATCAGTCACATGAGCATACACAATCTCTGTGTAAAGAAATAGGAAAGAGAACATTTTATATCAGTTACATGCACATCATAATATAATAGATCAGAAGTGTTTAGACCAGATATGAGTTTGTATTTCATCATTATGTCTTGGAAAAAAGCATAAAAGATGCTTAAGGTGAACTCAAATACCAGCACTTATAACAAAGTGACTTATAACCTCACATATCCAACAATTGCTGTGTTTGGAATGGAATACTAGCATACTACGTAGTATACTATTTTTAAAAATGAAATGTTCAGTAGTATGCATTATGCCACTAACTAAATTTGTAATATTCTACACTGTCGCATGACCTCATTAAATGCATGTTTAATTCAGAGAGCGGCAGCCGTGTCAGAAATTTAAAAGGATATTTTGCTTTTTTGATCCAATTTTGTGTGGCAGTCTGATCAAATAATGAGACAATAAGATATTACATCTGGTTAATTTGCAACACTGAGGATTAGTTGAGTGCATTGCATTGTGGGATTGAGTTTAATGTGCATTAATTCAATTAAAAAGGTACTCTGTAAACAATTTGAAGTAGTAAATAAAACAAAGATCACTGAAGTATGTTTTACAAGAAAATACTATTTCAGACTTTCTACTTAAAAATTACATTTTTTATTCAATGTTACTTGCCGGTTCTTTGTAATTAATTTCATAATTTACTAGCAATTTCTGAGTAAAAACTGATTCTAAACCCATTTTTTTCAGCGTAGTAGGTAACCTGATAACTAATGCATGCAGAAAATGTACATACTGTTTACAGTATACATACTATGTACTGTAGAAATAGTAGTATATATGCTATTTTGATTTTTTTTTTTTTATTATTGCAAAATAGTATGAATACACTGAAAAAATTGGCATAGAAACTATTTTTACTCAGAAATTGCTAGTAAATTTCACAAAATTACAAAGAAAAGGCAAGTAACATTGAATTAAATTTGAATTTTTGAAGTAGAAATTTTGAAATAGTATTCTCTTGTAAAACAATCTTTGTTTTATTTACAACTTCGAAAAATATGTTTTTACAGTGTAGTATGCTAATATGCTATTCTGAATTCAGGCAATGACTTGATTCAGGAAGAGAACTTCTGTTCAGACAGGAGAGAGGCTGTGATGTCCTAAAGCTCTGAAACCTCACGTCCAATCAGGAGGCTGCGTCATCACAGTCACTGAATTCATACCTCATTTTCTCCTTCTTCACGCTCACTATTATGCCTCTTTTCAGTAACTAGTTCTTGCCTCTGGACACATTAGCCTGTTGCTCTGAATGTCTTTACTGTGTGGGACTCAACAGAAACTCACAGGCTTCTACCAACATGTATTAGTACTGCTCACTTACATGGCCAGCCTGCACTGATTTAGTCCTGCTATGCTGTTTATGTAACTCAACACATTGGTTTCTTTTCAGTTTTGCTTGCTGGTTTATTAATAAAGTGACATCTTTAGGCCTCGAGGTTCAGTTTGCCTATTGTGTGTGTTATTGCTATTTAGTTACTGGATCATAATAATGATGTTTATTAATTGAGTCTTCTTCTTTCTTCTTGCCTTAGCGTGTAAATACAACGTATCAGAATTAAAAGGCGGCTAATACAGCGGCTTAAATCTAAGATGCTGGATTAACAACAGTTGGAAACTGAAGCATGCTGAGTACAAAGAGGTTTCTGAACAATCACAGATGGCACCAAAGGACATGTGAAGTTCCTATGGCAACAGCCTCTGATATACGTTTGTCCTTTAATTTGCCAGTCAGATATTAAAAAAGAAATCAGCGTGTTCACTACAACTTTGTATTTTGATGTTACTCTACAACATGGTCTCATCGAATTTTGTAGTTCACCCAAAAATGAAAGTTTGCTGAAAACGTACTCACCCTCGGGCCATCCAATCTGTGGATGAGTTGATAAAGATTATGTTTTTATCAGCTGTTTTATCAGCTGCTATCTGGACTCTCATTCTGACGGCACCCATTCACTGCAGGGGATCCGTTGGTAAACAAGTGATGTAATGCTAAATTTCTCCAAATCGGTTCTCATGAAGAAACAAACTCAACTACATCTTGGATGGCCTGAGGGTGAGTACATTTTCATCAGATTCTCAGTTTTGGGTGAACTACATTCATTTAAAGGAATAGTTCACCTTGAAAATTAATGAATTAATCAGTTACGATATACAAGTTACAAGCTCATCTTTAAAAGTAAAGAAAAAAAAGAGTATTTAATAATTTAAGTACTTAATAATTTCCTCATTGTATCAATCTTTAAAAAACAATGCTTAAATTTAATTTAGTGAATTCTGTAATGAACCCCCTGCAGTGAGTTTGTCTGCTGTCCCACTGAGTTCATCATTTCTCAAACATCATCTTCTGACACATGCCAGATGCGTACAAATGATATAAAGAAGGTTCCACTCTACATCTTAAAACATATTAATAAATCACACAGCATATATTTGCAAAGGAGCACAATGCTCACTCACTAATGTCTAATAATTAATGATCACATAGAGCCAACAGAGGGCAGTGCAGTCCATAGGAGAGATACTTGCAGAAACATTTAAAATGTATCTTATCCTTTGGGCCATTCTATTAAACTGGTCTTTTGATAAATTGATACGGTTGTTGGTAAGATTTTTAACATTGTATCAGGCAAATAATGTGTTTATTTTTAATAAACTGTATTGTGCCATCTCAGGCTAAAGTAGTTTTAACATAAAACGAACATTTTAATCTATGCTGGGATTTAGCAGAGATGGCAGTTTCCAAATTTAATTTGGAATTACAAGCCTCAAAATGGTGAAAATGCTAATTTGAAAGAGAATATAATTTATCTGTTGACAAACACCAAAACATAAGATAAAGTGATTTCCAAAGTCACCTTATTTTTTGTTGATTAATGTCCATTTAATTTTTTTTTCTGTTACATAACATTCAGTTCTGGCTTCCTACTGCCTCATTCTGACTCAAACCTGAGTCCTTTTTAATCTCTGTATTGAAATGGGGCTACTTGCACACCTACACATACATGCATAATTGCTCCATTCATTCCAAGATTTGGAAACACACACAAGGGCACACACTGGGCTTCTCAAACTCAAAATCAAAATGAGAACAATCAGACAGGGCCCTGAATTATATATGTATGCAAACATCACGATAAAACTCAATAGTACCCTTATAATATCTGTTGTTGACATAGTTGCTGCTTAATTATATAAGTTTAAACCAATATTATTCTAGTAGCAATATAGAACATATACAGTACATAATCCTCAATCACAACTGATGGCTCAGCTAGAAACCCGACTGAGCAACTATAAATCCTGGGCAAATAAATGCCATCCACCCACTAACCTTAATCCACTCACTCATGTCTGATAGTAAATCACGCATCTGTTAGCATTATCTCATAATAGAAAGTGAAAAATCTGTGTTGACATTATACTTTAATTATTGTCTTTATTCAGTGTTGTTGTTACTCTTATACTATATATATATATATATATATATATATATAACTGAAATTATAGGGTGGAATTTTTTTGAAAGGTTGAGATTTAAGAAAATGTAATTAAATGACAAAACGATTATGCCAATAAACAGTCTTTTCTGAACATATACTCAGCTTTTTTATATAAAAAAATATTATTGCAAACATTTCCATATTATTTATAGCCTACAGCATATACAACCACTTTAACTATAGGCCAACTGATTGACTATTAAATTGTCCTCTACTTGAATTGGTCCTACGAGATAAACAATTCATTTTTTTCTCTCCCTAAATTGATCTTAAGCAAACCATGGCAGATGGAATGAAGATTACTAAGTTAATTGTTCATTTAAGAACAATCTGGACTGGTTATAAGTCCACTTACTGTATGTTGAACACATGCACAAGCACATACACACGTTTTCCATTTCGAGGGTGACTTTTCCTTCCAACAAATTCTAACTAGGCTAAACGTATTGCAGAACATGGTATTTGGTCCCCCCTAAGGTTTCAAAGATAGAGTAGAAATATTTCCAATTATGCAGGTTCAGGTGTGCAATAATTTCCCTTATCCAACTGCACTAGGCAAAATGTAAGTGCGAGCACAGAGTGTGTGTTTATGCGACATGCATCAGTGTCACGTCAAGTGTGCGTTTGTGTGATTCTGCCGTGCCTCTGCTGCACGGTCATAATTGTCTTTCCGTTCGTCTTTGTTCCGTCTGGCTGCCTCCATCTGACAGTTTGACTGCTCGCTTCAGTCTGCCTCTCCATACTGATATCCTCCATAATATCAGCCCTCCTCCCTCGTATGAGAGAAGTTGGGGAAAGTTTACTTTATAGGCCCATATCCACCTCGCTAACATTAACAGCTGCTGCGCTCCTGACATTTTGATGCGTCTTATTGGAGTCGCTTTGCGCTTTGGGGAATGACATGCCATTGGCGTCTTGTTTCAGCCTTTATTATTATTTCTTTGATTTTTATAGCTCTCTCTCATGCCGTCGGGCACTCTATGAAGAGATTGAGAGATGGGTGCACTTCTCCACTGATCAATTATTTAACATGCAAGTCATTGCTATAGATGAGAAAAGAACACGTACACGAATAATCACAGGGGGAGATGGTAGAAGAAAAAGAAAGGGAGCAAGAGAGTTTATGGTAGAGGGAGAGAAAAAGGTTGAATGGCTGTCCAAGGCACTTTGACTGAAAAGCAGTGAATCTCAACCGGTGAATCACGACCACAAAATCTGTCCTGGGCTGCAGATAGCAGGGAAAAACAATGCTAAATAAAATGAATAAAAAGCAACTCACAATATAAGCATGCAGTTAAGAGTACAATATAAATAGGAGGAGAAAATGCCACACCTGAGTCATAGGTTCGATTCCCTGTGAATGCATGAAAAATGATGCCAAATGCATAAATGTAAATCTTTTGTTGTTGAAGGTCGTTGACTTTACAGTAATTCGGCACAAAGTATACCTGTAGCTCAAATAGTAGCAACAAGAATAAACATGGTTTGTGCAATACAATATAGGCATGCATAGTTGAGACAGCAATATAAATATAAGAAGAAAATGCTTTCCATTAGCCTGCTAGCAACACCAAGGTCATGGGTTCAATTCCCTGTGAATGCATGAACTGATACAAATTTATGGCTAATGCATAAATGTAAATCTTATGTTGCGGAGGTCATAGATTGTGCAACTCTATAGTAGTTTGGCACTCTATAGTAGTATACCTGTAGCTCAAACAGTAGAGAGCATGGTGCTAACAACACCAAAGTCATGGGTTCAATTCCCAGGGAATACATGAAATAATAAAAATGCTTACAAATTTAACCCAAATGCATAAATGTAAATCTGTGTGTGCAACTCTGCAGTAGTTCGTGTAATGTGTATGTTGTTTTCTGTCTTGTTTCCCTGTTTGACCTAGTTTTTCTTGAGTTGTCTTATTTCGTCATTATGTTCAACTGTTGTCGTATTAATTAACTCATCAGTTCCTTTGTAAGTAAACCCTTAGTTCTCCCTTTGTCGCTGTCCATTCTCATCATTGATAACTGTGTTTGGCATGTGTCTCTGAGATTGTGATTAAAGTCTACTTCCAGTTATTCTCCTTCGTTGTGTGAGAGATTATGTCCAACACGTAACAGTTCGGCACAAAGTATTCCTGTAACTCAGACAGTAAAGAGCATGGTGCTAGCAACGCCAAAGTCATGGGTTCGGTTCCCAGGGAATGCATGAACTGATACAAATTTATGTCAAATGCGTAAATGTAAATCTTCTGTTGTTGCGATCAAAGGTTGTACAACTCTCTAGTAGTTCGCCATAAAGTAATTCTGTAGATAAAACAGTAGAGCATGGTGCTAGCAACACTAAAGCCATTGGTTTGATTCCCAGGGAATGCATGAACTGATAAAACTGTAAAAATGTCAAATGCCAATCAAATGGCAATATGGATAGATTATGTGATGTCCGCATTCTTAAATAAAATGATAAAAACTACACAAGATAAAGAAAATATCACCCAAAATATAGTTTCACTTGCAACAAGAATAAACATGGTTTGTGCAACATAAAACATTTAAATGTCTTAAAGGGTTAGTTCAGTCAATAATGAAAATTAGGCTGCGTTTCACTCACCCCCGAGGCATCCTAGGTGTATATGACTTTCTTCTTTCAGACGAATCCAGTTGGAGTTATATTAAAAATTGTCTTTGATCTTTGAAGCTCTGAGGGTGAGTAATTTATGGGCTAATTTTCCTTTTTGGGTGAACTAACCCTTTAAGGATAATTTTGTTTACTTTAGTACAATGAACAATTTTGGACCCGCTTTATGCCACTTACTGTCTGATCTGGGTCCTGAAACAAACCCAGTAGAGCAGCAGCGTACTAGAGTAAAATGAGTGTTAATGCATTGTCTTGTCAGTCCTGGTGCATCATTGAATGGGAGAGAGGCTTCAGTCAGTGCCAGAACTGCCATCTGCCGAAGTCCTCTGTGAATGCGCTAGTGTTAAGAGCCCAGCCCAGGCTCCAATAGCCACACGCACGCGCGCACGCACGCACGCACGCACGCACGCACACACACACACACACACACACAGAGGATACGTGTTAATGAAAAACTATGCACTCTATTATAGGACCCACTCTAACTGACTCTTAAGGGACTTTGTGTGGTGGATTAGAGCATTTTCAGGATGTAGGGCACTTCATAGGAGACTGTGCTTTGATTATGCATGACTGAAATAGGTGTCTGTGTGGCATGCTTTGCTTACCTTGCAGCGTGTGCTTTTGAGGTTGAAAGTCCTGTCCCTGGAGTGACCCTCCACTGTGAATTCCCATGTGAGGTTGCTTTTGGAGTTACCTTGACTTCCTTTCTACTTTTTCAACTCCAGGACTACACGATATACACAACAAGACATGCTTTCAAAAAAAAGTCAGATAAGAAGTTAAAGGTGCACTCAGTCATCTTACATACAGATATCTTGTGACATGGATGAAGCATCAGGCAAATGACAAATGATATTCAAGAAAACTGCCATTTGCAGTCAGCCATGACTAATTTATTCAGTGAGCGAAAGTATGCAATAATAAAAGGGTTATTGAGATAAGCTGGTCATATGAACTCAACATGTTGGCCACCATGAGGCAACTTGCTCCTTGTAAAATAAAAGTTTTTTTTTTTATAGCCTACATTTTTTCAAAAGTACTATTTATTTTTATATATGTAAAACATTTTAATGGGAAAAAAGGAAAGTTTTATGAACAATATCAAATTCAAAAACATATTCAGTATAAAAAAACAAAGAAAAAATATAAAGAAGAAAATTAAAAACCTCCATACTGACTGACCTGTTCCTGACCCCAACAGTTAATAAATATCATATAAATATGTCACAATACAACCTCGCTTTGAACCATTTAACCTCCATGGAAAAGGTTCAATTGTACAATTGGGAAAATAATTTCCAGCAAATTATTAATTAATTTTGGAATAAAAGAGCGCGACTTGATTATCAAATGCCATTTTTTGTGTCTCGGTTATTTTTGTTCAAGGGATAAGTATTAATTTGTATCAGTCAGAGCGAGCCAGGAAGCGTAGGTGGTTTAAAATAATGCATTCCTACTTTTTTTGCTTGGATCATGTTCCCGATATTAAGTAGGTTGTTTGTTTTCCGCATAATGGAATTGAGGAATTTACTAAATTAAATCAAAGAAGGCAAATTAGACCTACAGAGACACTCTTTCATTCTCCCTTTCACCACCTTCCACTCGTTCTGTATCTCTGTTTATGCATTTTGCACTCTTTTTGCCCAATCCCTCTCTGAACCCCTTGTTCATTCTCTTTCTTTGTTCTTTTTTCATTTCTTTCCAAACAGTCTCCTCCCTCTTCTTCAGAGTTTGTGTCTCTGTAACACCTCCCCTCCTCTTCACCACCATCACATTTGCAGCATGAGCAACAAAACAGACAATTGTACATATACATTTACCTAGATAACTAAATGGGAATATTCAATAGACTTCTATTGCATTTATTTAAAACTATAAGACTTCTATTGTACTTATATAAAGCTAAAGTCTAACTATATAATTTCTAATAATAAATTAAAATCATGTTATACATTAAAAATATATACATTTTAATTAATAATAAATTAATATTACAATGAAATTAAATATTATATTATACTAATTTTTTATCCCTAAATTCCATATGCACAAAATTACTCGTCATCTACCAAAAATCCAAAAGAATCAGAAAAATAACAGATATTTGCAGTATATGTGGTGATTATTGTTAGAAGAAGCGGTGTGATGCTTAGAACAGCTATTCAGGCTAATGACTGATGTGCTTAAACACATACACACACTCAAGTGATGAAGCACTTTGTCACAGATGCTTCCTCCTTCACACTGGCATCAGTTATCAATATTCTATTAGGACCGCAGTCCTCCACCTGAGAGACAGAGTTACATCAGCACAGCACACTATAGTTGTATGATATCCATACTGTGTGTCAGACACCCACTTAAGTCGTTCTACTCTCTTTCTCATTCTCTTGATTTCCCTCCTCTGGCTCTTCTGGGCTTTTCACACTTCAAACTGTTAAAGGTTAACATGAAATTCACTCTGTTTACTTTCTTGTTGGGAACAATTTTTCATTTATAACGCTTCTGGAATGACTTTCCTTTCATCAACAAATCCTCTTAATTTTTATCCCCTCCTCTTCATATAAAGACCACCATCCAATCAAATGAATAGCGATATCAAGTCCCACCTTTATTTTTCATATGAAATATCTTTTTTTCACTCAGGAAATTAGTTGCATAGTAGAAGTAAAATTTGTGAATGCAGTTTAATATTGACTTTTACCCAGGGTATCCTGACTTTAATGTAATTTACCAGTGTTTAGGTTTCAAACTTTTCATACCCTAGGCAAGTTTTAAGTGTAAGATACTGCTCAAAAGACATTAAGACAGGGTTATGGTAGTATAAATCCTGTTAGAGTTAAAGGTGGCAATGTGCATGAACTAATTTCATTAATCTACTGTAACATATAACATAACAACACATAACATAACATATAACTTAACACAACACAACACAACACAACATAACATAAGACCGACCGACCAGTCAAGCATTATCGCTTGTATAATTCATTGTGACAGTAGAGGTTATGCTGTGTCTCTTCAGCTCTCTGTTGCATTGTGGGTCTCAGTGTTTACAGATAAAACAACAAGCCTTTTGTTTTGTGTCTTAGATGCTTGTAGAGGAAAAAAAATAGCCCTGGTGGATGTTAGAAGAAAATAGACAAGGAAAAAGAAAGTGAAGATCTATTAGAGGTGGTGCAGGCTGCAAATACACACATTTTGTCACAGATGCCCTGTACCCTAGTTCCTGTTTAATTATGGACGTCTAATTGGCACATGGTGACACTGGCAATAACACTCATGAAAATGTTTTGAGGTCTGGTGGTCCTCTGGCCATTCACACGCACACACACATGCTGTAAGCATGGCCGGATGCCAGGCACAAAATGAAGCCAGTCAGCGGACGACCACTTAATGGAAAGCTGGCTCTGACGAGAGAGAACAAGCGAGAGGGAGAAAGCTAAAGAGAACACGCAACGGGAACGACGAGGGGATAAAATAAGATAGATGAATAGAAATTAGATGAGATCTCTATCTTTCAGCTCATTAATTGTTCAAGATATCCACTCCTTTCTCCTTTGTGATTTTAACACACTTCTGATTAGCTCCTAATTCTGGAAGTTTACGCCTTGTGAACTTATTTATATATATTGTAAAGAAATTCCCCTTCATTTGATCTTTTTTATCTCACTTTCTAAACCAGCTGCAGTCTCATGTTTCCTCACCCCAGACTGAATCGTAAAGCTAACTTAATGTAGTTGTAATTGTTCTGCTTGTCGGATATAAAAACAGTTTTTATAACAAAAAACCCAAGGGTTTTTCCCCCTCTTCATGCTGTTTTGATACTAATTACAGAAGTTTGTATTCAAAAAGGCGTAGTGAAAACAAAAGACAGACAAGACGATAAAAGAGATCTTCCTCAGGCAATGTCTGCGTAGAGGTGAAACCGAGTGATAATGCAGTCATTCGATCGCACAATCTGAGAACGAACGAGCTCTCATTTTGTCCCCTCTGAGCCGCTAACCAGGAGTTTGGGCGGCTAGTGGCAGCTGAAAGCACATCTGGGAGGAGACTCTCATTTTCAGAGCCTGATTTGGCAGCAGACCTAATAAGAGTTCAATTAAGCAGAAGTTCTTTGGGCGACAGCAGGATGTGATTACCCAGGAGTCAGTGGGGTATATATAGTAGCTGTTCCTCTTTCCATGTACGGCTGCTGTTCTTGTGCCAAGACCTGAGGGATGATGAGGGAGGTCCATTTGCACGAGGCATTATGACTCCTTTCCCTCCGCTAAAAAGCTGCCAGGTTTCGCAGTCCAACTGCAGGTCTCGAGCTAATGCACACCCCTGAAGCTGTAAAGTACCATCGCAAAGACATTATCTAGGGGAATTCACTAAGAATGAACAGATATCTTCTGTTAGCATCGCTTTATTTACTTGTTTTAGAACAGTTCACTAGTTGGGGTTTTCAAAATTCTTTTTCTGTGACCTCCGGGGGGCCAGAAGGGGGTGCTACGGGGTCTGCAAAAAGTTTATTGTATTATTGCTTATTGTAATCCTTTTTAACACATATTAATAGAGAGAGAGAGAGAGAGAAAGAGAGAGATTACTTGAAAAAAATAAACATTAATGGAAATAAACTAAAATATAAAAAGCATCTTATTTCAGCTAGTTTTCAACATTTTTGAAAGCCAAGGCATTAATTTTAATTTAGTTTAATTTGATGTATTAAAAAATTACAACTTAACAAATAAAAATGAATCAAACAAAAAAAAATCTTTAAAAAAAACAACAAAATTACTTTAAAATGAAATGGAACATGAAAAAATATAAAATAAAAACTGATTTAATATGCATTTAATATTAACAGAAACTATAATAGTATATTTTTATGATACTAAAATGAGACTGATACACACTTCATTAATACTATAATTAAATAAATATATTATATTACATTAAATATTATATTGATGAATTCATATTAATATGATATATCCATCTTAAAGATTCATTTTGGCTAAAAGTAAAATGACAATATAAAAGCCAACTATTTTGTTTTGGAAGGAACATGTTGGACATAATACCTTGCTTAGCCAAGGCATTAATTTTAATTTAGTTTAATTTGATGTATTAAAAAATTACAACTTAACAAATAAAAATGAAAAAAAAAAAAAAAATCTTTAAAAAAAACAACAAAATTACTTTAAAATGAAATGGAACATGAAAAAATATAAAATAAAAACTGATTTAATATGCATTTAATATTAACAGAAACTATAATAGTATATTTTTATGATACTAAAATGAGACTGATACACACTTCATTAATACTATAATTAAATAAATATATTATATTACATTAAATATTATATTGATGAATTCATATTAATATGATATATCCATCTTAAAGATTCATTTTGGCTAAAAGTAAAATGACAATATAAAAGCCAACTATTTTGTTTTGGAAGGAACATGTTGGACATAATACCTTGCTTAATAATTTTTTCACACAGTATAACTGGGTGTCAATATGTGTGTCAAAATATATAGCTCTGTTAATATATGAATAGATCACCATTTTTGGGAGTCCTTTGCATCATAAGGTTTGTACTACAGGAATTATGTAAAAAAGGTAATGGTGCAAAATATCTATTTTTTATATACATACTCTAATACTCTAATGTTCAGAACAGTAGGTTGAGCTTAGTCTGGATCTTTTAAAATACCGTCTGTGTCTGTATGTATAGTTAGTTAGCTCTCTGTTAAGATTGTTTTTTAGATTAATTACTGCCGCCACGATCACTAGAAAACATATATCAGCGACTTTCAAATAATATTCAGTTTAGCACCTGTTTATCTTCCCTGTATCCATCTCTCCACCCTAGTAAGTATTTCTGTGATATAGTTTTACTCATGTCCGTGGTTATCCTGCTCATTGCCGGGGCTTTGGGGAACAGACTCGAAGCAGTAAGATCAAGGCATACACTTCACTTGCACTGTATAGCTGTGAGATGAAAGGCAGGGTAAGGGTGCAGAAGTTCAGCTGGCCCGAGGCAGTTTCACGAGCTCCTGCCCATGTGGCTTTTTAACTTTGCAGATTGGAGCTAACCTAAAGGCAGTGACCGGGGCTCTCTGCCTGTTCACCTAGAACAAATATGGACACGTCCTTCAGCTCGAGCTGCTGAGGAGAATAGGGAATCGCTTTTTAAAGAGAGCAGCGGCAGGTTTCAGAGGTAGATGGGAGGGAGAGAAAGAAACTGAGTGAGAAATGTGAGGATTATAGGCTAATAAATCCAACAGCTCTTATACTTCTGTTCTGCGGGTCCAGGTATTAGGACGCGATCACAACTTGATTGCGACCAATCAGAGATCAGGCACCAGGGTGATTATGACAGAAAATGGGAAGTGACAGAAAAATCCTCCTTTCTATCAAGGACTTTTTCCCCCCAAACTTTGTGCCTGGCAGTCAAATTTCCTCATCAGGATTTTGATGAGACTCATGGGCATACGCAGTGACAGGTTCATTTCTACAGCGTCTAATTGCTTTCAGCTTTTGCTCAGCCAGGTCCCTCATTAGTGTGCATTTAGCACACATACAGTAAACCCAGGCAGCTTGCTTCACACCTTACCCGACTAGTAAAAATGACACCGTGCCACTCATATTTTTAACTACTTTAGCTCAAATATTTAGTTTACTGCAAAACACTACTTTGTGTAAGAGTAGCTATGGAAAAGTATGTTAAAGCTATAATAGTGCTTGTGATTGCATTATAGTCTATGCCAGTGGTAATCAACAAGTTGCATATGGGATGGTTTACATAAAAACTACAATTCTGTCATCATTTACTCACCCTCATTTTGTTCTAAAATTCTTATGGAAGAAGAAAGGAGAAATTTTGAATGATTTACTGGTTGTTCTTTCGTGTGCAAGTAGCAATAAATGGACTTCAAAACTTAAATTTTACTTAAATTATACTGAAAAATACCTAATAATATGCTAAATTAACATGAGTTGTTCTGCATAATATACATATATATTTTATTTATTTTATATACATTTTGAATATATTTATAACCTGCATATGCACAACAATATGTATGTATTATTTATTTTATATAATTTTAATGTATGTATTACTTGAAAAGGCCTATAAGAAGTGTGCTTTTCTAGTTTAACATGAAACTAACACTAGGCCAAATATTGTATTAGTATTATTAGCCATATTACAAAGTGACAGATTTATTTGTGGCAAAACACCATAGTTTTATTGGACACACATTCTTTGACAAACAACAAAAGGTATGGGAAGATCTTTTAGAAGTTGATATGATTACTTTTTTTGCCCATTTAGCATTGTTTTCTCCTTGCTACATGTGACCCATTTTCTGCTTAATTATGTCCTCTTTGCAGTAGGTCTTCAGTAAGTATTCAGACCTGAACTGACTAAACCTTTAGACCAAACTAAATTTGAGACAGTGGGAAGTTCTGCTGTGAATGGCAGCAGTGAAATAAAAAGCTATGTCAGCGATAAGAGCAAAAGAAGGCAGAGCTTCTGCTTGAGTGACGGGTGATATAATGCATCGAGATGAACCTAATCTATCTTACACTTTAAACTTGGCTTTGGGTACTAAGAATATTGTTGGCTCTTTTGACAAATAGCTTGTGATGTTGCTAATTTGTATGGATAAAAGCATCTGCTGAATGAATAAATGGAAAATATTAATTTTAAATTACAATTATTTAAAGTATTTATCTTCTTGAATGCAATTCTTTTCTTTATTTGGATTTACCTTTCCTCAACTACAGGATATTGTAAAGTCCAAATGCAATGTCTTCAGGTGTTCACTCAAACTCGGAGGGGTGAGATCGCTTCAGGGAACTCAAGAGTTGTCCGAGGGCAATTGAGTTGATCGTGTGGGCCACGAGAGAATCTCATTAGAACAAACACACTGTTTATTCATTTCCTTTTTTTTTTTACCCCACTCGATCACTCCGTTCCTGCCGTTTGCCACCATCTGGGGCCCCCCTCGCTGCGGTCCCTGCTTTTAGAGGACAGAGGGGTGGAAATTGGCACTAAGTGAAGAGATGGCATGCGCGCAACAGAGGGAACAATTTTAATTAAAATGTTTGCCCAGAAAATAATCTCCCAAGTAGCCTTGTTAATTATGACTAATGCCTGCAAAGGTAGCACATTCAAAACGCATGGCGTGTGGGGGTGTTCACCATGGAAACGCGCACGGACGTTGTTTTATCCCCCCTCAAATGGAAGTGGGACATCTCTCCTCCTCGTTTTGTTCCTCTCTGAAGCAGCTTGTTTGGCCACCCGGTGATGTGACTTTGTTGTTAATTGGGTCATTGCCTTTACTGCAGCGTGCTTACTCTCCAACCCTGATGTGAAATCCCAGGTGGGCCATAGCACAACACAAACATACACTCATATACACACACTGTCCATATGTGCGCTTGCCTGTATACACACGTACACATCAGTGCATTTTAATAGAGGATAATTAGAGGAGGTAAATGCTGATTAGAAGCTGGAATAGGAATTCATGCTTGCTAAACTGAGACGTCTGCGGGTGAATTTGTTATGTGGTTTATGAAGTCTCGCGTCACATCCCGCAGTGACATGTGGAGAACACCGCTGGCCTTTGATGGTTTTAATTTATGTGAAAAACACATAATCTAGTCAAACAAACTTTTTTTCCATGAACCACCAACGGACAGTTGACCCTTTGCTCACTAATGCACCTTTTTGAATATGTTTGGGGAATGTTTCTGATGTAATGGGCCAGCGATTTACAAGAAAGCAACCGAAAGTCATTCATTATCAGTCAAGAGTTGGAGTTGCCTGATATAACCGGATGCTATAGTTGATTAAGAACAACAGGCATCCAACAGAACAGCAATTAGAATTGGCAACCTCTCACAATTTAATTGCTGTCCGTGTGAATGCCCCTTAATTCTGAGGTTAAGGTCACCAATTAAATTGACCACATAACATGTTAATGCAGCTGTTAGTGAAGATTGTGTGTGTTAAACAACAGCACAATCCATCGAACGCACTTTACTGACTGACTAAGGTCTATAAATAAAATCACATTGCTAGATAGAAATGTGCAGTTGAAACACTGAAAGTCACAATTATTTGAAAATAAAGTTGCAATTATGGGATAAGGACATTATGAGATTGCAATTAATAGAAAAATTCACAATGTAATATATAAATGCCATAATAGTGAAAAAATGTTATTGTGATAAATAACTAGTTACTATTTTTTATTTATTTTTTTTTAATCTGAGATGGATACAATGAGTGTCTAATGAGAGATCATATGAGAGTAGATAAGAGATCTTGCTAAATTTCTGTGGCACACAAAAGAAAAACAAAACAAAACTTACATTTAAAAACTTAAATTAAACTTAAATTTACCTTGTTTGGATGAGAGTGACAGATTTGAATACAGAGTAAAAAATAAAACAGGTAACTGTGAAACAGTTTAAAATAATAAATAGTCACATTGCTAGAAAGTTGCAATTATAAGACATACTGTAAAGTTGCAAATGTGAGAAAAAAAAGTGGAATTATGAGAAATAAAGTTGCAATTATAAGAGAGGAGGACACAACTGTGAGATATAAAGTCACAATTAAAATAGTCACACTAAATAGATCATATGAGAGTAGATAAGAGATCTTGCTAAATTTCTGTGGCACACAAAAGAAAAACAAAACAAAACTTACATTTAAAAACTTAAATTAAACTTAAATTTACCTTGTTTGGATGAGAGTGACAGATTTGAATACAGAGTAAAAAATAAAACAGGTAACTGTGAAACAGTTTAAAATAATAAATAGTCACATTGCTAGAAAGTTGCAATTATAAGACATACTGTAAAGTTGCAAATGTGAGAAAAAAAAGTGGAATTATGAGAAATAAAGTTGCAATTATAAGAGAGGAGGCCACAACTGTGAGATATAGTCACAATTAAAATAGTCACACTAAATAGATAAAAGTTGCAATTGTGAGGAAAAAAAGCTAAATTGTGAGAAATAAAGTTATGCTAACAAGAAAAAGTCAATATTACCTTTTTTTTTTTTACTTTGAGGTGGATACAATGAGTATCTGATGAGAGATTTGATGAGGGTAGATGAGAGATCTTATTAAATTACTGTGCCACATAAACAAGAAAAAACAACCAAAACATTAAACTTTCCATCTTCTTCTAAATGAGTGACATTTAGAGGTCAAAGTTGCTGCAAAACATGACTAGAAGCCATTTCACTGAAAACGAAAGCATCTAAAAAGCTAAAATGATAAATCTATGACATCTGTTGTCTGCAGTATGTCGATTCAGAGTCTTTCTCCAAATCTTTAAACTGTCTCAAAAGCACAAATCCATAACGGAAATCCACAACCCCTTTCTCCAAAGCACCTCAAATATTTATTCAACGGTTTGATGTTCCTTCGCTTTTATGAAATAATCAAAAATGTTTTAAAACGCATGCACCGCCTTTCTCAGAGACAGCCGGGCAGGCGCTCCTTCTGTCTTTATGGTCTGTAAAGGAACGGAGGGGGTGGGGGGGAAGTGTCTTGTCTTAATAATAAAGCCAGTGAGCCGCAGATCAAACAGCGGTTTGGTGTTATAGCAGATAGTAATGAACCTCGGCAGCAGGTCTGGAGTCAGACAGAGCTGCATGCAAACACTGGGGAGAAGAGCGCAGGGCGCTGGGACGTGCTCCGATTCCTGATATTCCTGCCTCTGTGTGTGTGTGTGTAAAATTTACAAGCCATTCCTAACAGTGGTGCATGAGAGATCTGCATAATTATGAGTTAAAGACAGAGTGCTGTGCTTATTATACAGACACAGGGGTCATCAGAGCCAAAGAGAGATTTCAGGTGGTCTTAAGGACATTTGGTAGGCGACAGCCTCTCTCTGGCATCGTTTTTTTCTCCACAAAATATTGAATACAGTGTGTTTGATATCACTTCCTTCTCCAAGACCAGCATATACCAGCATGAAGTTCAAAATAAAATCACAATGTCACATTATAAAAGGTCACATTGTGAGATATAAAATCATTTTGAGAGCAATTCTGACAAATAAAGCCGCAATATGAGATTAAACATTGCAATTGTCAATATGAAGTCAGATGTGATGTGCTTTATGCTGGTTTGGTAATGGTCAAGCCAGTAAATCAGCAAAGATGTGCTGGTTGACCAGATTTTATGAATAGCTTACCTTTGCGAGCTTACCAGTTTGACAATCACCAAACTGACAAAAACTACTAATTGTGACTTTTTCAGAATGAAAGTAAATAGCTTGAAAACTGGTGAATCAGCTTTTTTTTGTCTAACTAAAGGGTAGTTCACCCAAAATTGAAAATTCCCAGTCATCATTTACTCACCCTCAAGTTGTTCCTAACCAGTATAACTTTCCAACAGTTGATGGTTCCCATTGACGTCCATAGTGGAAGAGATTTGACTTCCATCATGGGAAAAAATACTACGGAAGTCAATGAGGACCAGAAACTGTTTGGTTACCCACATTCTTTTTTTTGTTCAGCAGAAGAAATAAAAACTCATACCGGTTAGGAACAACTTGAGGGTGAGTAAAAGACAACTTATTTTTGGGTGAAATATCCTTTCAAGTTGGTTGACCGAGTTGGTCTTGCTGGGCTAGTTAAGTTTTATACCATTTAAAACTTCAGTCAATCTCTCCACCCATTCACAATGATAAAAACAAATCTGCACGCAACATCAATTTATGTACTCACATCAACAACATGCACAACACAATAAGTGGCAGTGGGTGATGTTTTTCCTTCACGTACTGATGGAAGTCACTCAGCATGACGCAAAAACTCAGTGACATGAAAATGGAGGGTGAGGTCCTCTGAAGAGGTTTTTCCTCCAGACAATCACCACCTGAAAGTGTCTCTGAACCACAGGAAGATACATTTATGGAACTTTAAAGGGTGAGGCAAAGTTGGATTTATTGGCAGAATTTTTTCTTTTTAAGTGGATTAATACAGCACAGAAAACGTCTGGATTTGGGCCCCTATTATTAGCCTTTATAGGCTGTGTTCAGTGTCTCTGGGAAATCATAAACGCATCTCCAAGGGAACGTGTGGCTAATGGAAAATTTTGATTTCTAAAGTAGTACATTATTGGCTTAAGAAGCATTTCACCATTTGTGAAAATTCTGGACATCTCTGCACTGCAAAATAAATAAATAAATCATCTATACTTTTTTTTCAGTAGACATATCTAAATACCGTTATGCATTTACATAAAAAGCAAAACTGCCAAAAGGTATTAAAGGGAAAAAAATGGATTATGTTATCATTTACTCAACCACAAGTCGATCGAAACCAGTATGACCTTTTCTTCTGCGGAAAACAAAACCAGCTATTTTGAAAAATGTTCATGCTTCTCTTTTCTTACAATAAAAGCATTGGCTGTCAAGCTTAAGGGTGAGTAACTGATTGGGTGAACCATTCCTTTAAGATTAAATATCTTGTTTAAACTATCATCAAATGTTTATTTTGTCTTGTTCTAATGACAGATCTTTTGGTCACACTTTATTTTAAAATTCCAATTCTAGCTATTAACAAACCATTAACTACAACTTCAATAAACTCCTAATTTGTTGCTTATTAATAGTTAGTAAGGTAGTTGTTAATTTAGGCATTGGGTAGGATTAGGGATGTAGAATATAGTCATAGAATAAATGCTTTATAAGTGCTAATAAACAGCCAATATGTTAATAATAGGCATGCTAATAAGCAACTACTTAATAGTGAGAATCGGTCTCTATACTAAAGTGTTACCGATTTTTTCATTTGAAGCATAAACTGCAGTAAATGTCCAAAATCCAACAACAAAGAGTTCATACTGCATAATATGCAACACCCAATCAGAAGCAGTTTGGATGAAAGTACACAATAGTAGTCGATATATACATAAGGTTAACTGCAGGATAAGGAGAGAAGGGGATCTTGTGCACTGGGATTTAGAGGTGGCTAAACCTCCCAATACCATCTTTTCTGCAGAGCTATGCAGGTGTGAGAATAGCCTAATATCAACATTCAGGGCACTCATTTTGCCTCTATAATGTGCGAGGCTCTCTGGAGAGCACACACACATCCTGAAAAGCATCCCATTTCTTGCTTCATGAGTCATTGTAGAAATTATTTGCTGCACAAATATAGCTTACATGTTCTTCGTATCTCACAGCAAACAAAAGAACAGAAACACTGAATAATTTTGATTTCTAGATGTTCCAGCTAATTATATTCTTTGGAGGCTGCCTGCAAGCAGCAGGACATCGTTTTAATTTGTATCCTCTAAAAACCCTATTAAAAGGAAGCCAGACAAAAAGTTCTCTATGTTCACAGCACTTGTTTTTTTGTTTTCCAGATTGGAAAAGTGAAGCAAGGTAATTAAATGTAAAGTGGGCAGCAGTACTAGTTTTTATATCATCTGTTGTATTCAAAAGCCAAACACAAACCGAACTCTCCTTTAGAAGTGTATCTTTAAATTTGCTGCTCTCGCTTTGTAAACAAACCAATTACAGCAATACGCAAAGTAAATATTGGTTATATTTTAAATGTAATATGTGAGATATTCAGAGATAATATATTCAGAGGAATCACTGTAGGCATTACTCTGCGTGGGCTACAGTACTGACTAACAAACATGAATTCTTGGAGCAATTCATTAAAGGCCCTTTTAAGTTTTCAGTCAATAAAAATACTACAACAAAGGGTCATGATCCAAAAATGAGACTCAGGTCTGATCTGATATGCCCTCATCACTGAAAACCAGGAACAAAAACACACGAGATAAAATAAAATATATAAATGTTTTGTGCAGTGAGTTATTGGCTGTTAATAAGATAATAAGATATGACAGATGGATACAACAAATAATAGATAGAATGAATGAATGAACGAACAATCAATAAATAGAAAAAACAAACGATCGATAGACAGAATGAATGAAGAAATGAACAAACAATCTAAAGATAGACAGAATACACAAACGATCGATAGACAGAATGAATGAAGAAATGAACAAACAATCTAAAGATAGACAGAATACACAAACAATCGATAGACTGAATGAACGATCATTTGACAGACAGACAGATTTTTTATTTTTATTTTTTTTCTGACATGTTGGTGTTTTATCTTTCACTTAGATGTTATAAGTTGAGTAAATCCAGCTGGATAAAACAAAAACCGAGTCTGTCTTCATTTCAGACCGCAAAGTAACAAAATGTGATTATTTTAAAGGGGGGGGTGATTCTTCTATACCCACTGTAGATAGATTCAGTTTTGGTATTTGATGTCCAATGTAAAATCTGGGTCCTGAAACAAAACCAGACAATAACCAATGATCTAAATGAGGAAAATAATCTTATCATTTTTTGGGATCATTCCAAGCTCTCATATCTAAAATGAATATTTCCTTCATCTTTTAAAACAGGACTTACGAACCTTTTAAAATCACCATGGAATCTAGTGTAACATTCTTGACAAAGAGCTGGAGATATCATTGATATGCAGAGTTATAAAAACATGCAAAGAAATGCATCTTCCACGCAAATATTCATATTAATGTTCATCTGTGCAACTGGAAGCAGTGTATGTGGTGATGGTGGGAGATCAGTTCTCTTATTCAAAGTGGAGGAGAACCAAACTGAAGACCAGACCAAAACACAGCACGCACACACACACACAAATCAATCCAACCAGAACGTGTTTAGAGTCATGCATTTTGTCAATCTCTCTGCATGCTAATCTGATGATGGATTAGATGTTGGAGAATGTGATGGATTTTGGCAGACCATCTTCACTGCTTTCCACTTCACGGACAGAGAATCTGAACAAGACTTGTGAGACAGTTTGAAGTTTGTCACCAAGGAAACCAATGCACAGCACCTGCTGGAATTCAAACCTGGCACCAGCGCCAACATCTACACAATAACATTAGCCAATCCTATGGCACGGCAGGAATATATTGCATCTAAAAAAATACATGTGTGTACATGTTTAAAAGAGCAACAGATGAAGTATGACGATAAAGTGTAAATGTCAAATAGACTCATTCGGATTCGATACAATAAGTTTTCCCTGAGCACGTATCAAACCTGTTACATCAATATCTCATTTCAGAATCTCAGAACAGATGGCTTGACATGTCCAAGATCTTTCTGCTTTCCTTCATATTCTGTCATCAGTGCGCCTGTAGTAGCACTTCTCAGTATGTGAATATGCAAACGACTCTATAACCATACATTCACTGCTATTTAGATTCTCGGTCTCTCCACAGATTTATTACATCATGATCATGACATAATACTGCAGACAGATTTGATGCCATTGTGATGACTTCAAAAACATGTTTTTATGGCTTATTGATCATCACCATATGCATCATGCCCATTAAATCTCCAAGTAGAGTTTAAATGCAACATAAAAAAATATACATATATATTTTAAAATTAAGTAGCATTTTTATTCTAGGTTTTTTCTCGTTTTTTCTGGCCATTTACTAGTGGTTGTTTTTATTTAAAGAATGACACCTAATACATAAAGGAGTTAAGGAATTTCAGGGAAGAAAGGAAAAGAAAGAGAAAAAATTAAAAATGAAAAAAAAAAAAGATTATATTTTTACTGATGTTTTTAATATTTTTATTTTAAAATATGCATTCACTCTTAATCTTATGCTGAATATGCGACCCTGTTAATGTTGTTTTTGGTCACATTCCATTAAGAATTATATGAATCACATAAATGATAGCCTATATTTTCAATTTAAAACAGCAAAATTTGACAAAAAAGTTGAGTAGTTTACATCACTGGATATTATGGATTGGTCTTCTAACATTTCTGTTGTAAAACAGTTGTAAAATATTAAATGTTTAGCTTTAGCTTGTAGTTTATCGCCGTTAAAACTGAAGCATCACACTTGTCTTCTTTGATTTGATTGCCATCTCAATAATGTTAATGAGTGCTGTTAGACCATTTTGTCAGACAAGCCTATAAATGTAACTTTTTACATTTTACTTTTACTTTTTTACAGTTACTTTTAAAAGTAATGCATTACAATATTGCGTTACTCCCTAAAAAGTAACTAATTACATTACTTAGTTACTTTTGATGGAAAGTAATGCATTATATTACTTTTGCGTTACTTTCACGTTACTTTTTAAATATGAACAGGGCTTGATTGTTTTTAATATAAGAAGTTCTATTTATAGCAAATGTAAAAGCCCTTTCACACCAAAAAGTGTAATGAATAAACCTCAGGCTGAAGGAAAAGTAAATTCACGTCTGTACAGTAGAACGCAGGAGAATAAACACTCTTCAGCAATAAATAAAAAAAAAAAAACAATGAAGCACAATTGTTAGTTTATCTAAAGTCATTTTTGCTTATTAGTATGGTTGAACTGGATCATCAAAGGTCAGCAGCAAAGACATTGGTTAATAAAATGGGATTAGATACATTTGTGTTATTTAACATATTTAATTATTGCAGGTTTGCATCATATTCCGAGTTTGCATCTCACTGTTTTAATTAATTTTGATGAATACTAAATCTGTTTTTTTGTGAGTGGGATGAATTAATGCACATTCACATTTAGTCTAGAACTACAGTAGCATCATGTTCACACAGCGCACACAACTCCTCTGCACTTCCGATTTCTCCCAATATGGGGACAGGAGACTTGTCAGTCAATAAATGGGAAAACCTAGTAACTGGCGTTACTTTTTTGAAAAAGTAACTTAGATATTTTCTTGTAAATTAAAAAAGTAATGCGTTACTTTACTAGTTACTTGAAAAAAGTAATCTGATTACGTAACTCACGTTACTTGCAATGCGTTACCCCCAACACTGGTGGTTACTGCCCTGATAAAGAGAACAATAAGCTCTGTTCAAAGCTGTCTGAGAGCACAATGTTTATGTCTTCTTAATCTAATGAGTAGATCAGTTGATAGGATCAGATCTTCTACTTTATGATTAGACAGCAGAAACCTTCGGTGAAGAGCTATGTGTTCATTTTCATTATGTTACCAAGCTCTAATTAAATGATACTAGCCGTTGCTGTATCATGAGAGATTGAAGTTGGATCAAGTAATTATCTGTGCATATGTTTTCAAATAATTTTTTTACTCACGGTACTACATCCCTTCCAGATGTTGAGAATGGATCTTTCTAAAGAGTGGTGGTTGTGCTACAGGAAATGAAATGGTGAGAGACCTGGCCACTGCCATCCATTTTTGTGATTCAGTCCATTTACCTGCACTTTAGAGAGATGGATAATGTTTTAGAAAGTAAATAATGAATGTGTAATGAAATTCTTACTTGCTAGACAGTTCAAGTTCAAGGTATTCATGAATTGTAAAATCAATGTTGGATAATGTCATACTAAATCATCATTACTATGACCTCGTCCTACAGGCATGATGTCATCGGTTGCTCTCTAACCAGCAGTTCAGGGCACAGATTACTGTTCATCAAATTACTGTTCATTGTTACTTAGTAGTTCAAGGAGCCCAGTGCACCTGTAAAATAATTATGTAGTGCTTAATATTTCAGATAAATTTTGATTGAATAGGCCAGATATATTAATTCTTTTCATCCTAGACTATGAGACCTTGGAGAGAAAGCCAAATTACTGCCACTTTACATCCATTGTCAAATCTCTCAAAAGCATTATAAGAGACAGTGTGTCAGTGGACACAACATTTGATGAGACTGTGCTTGACTGTAAAAAAAATGACTGTTTGAAGTTGTAAAAAAATAAAATTTTTGGAGTATGTTTAAATATGCTGTATGTAATTTGTTGACTGTGCTAAAACATAAAAATACCATAATATGTTTGCAGACATTTAGGAAACATGTTAAGTTCATATACTTGTTTTTATGGAAAACAATGCTACAGCCAGTTATTCAATGAGTGAGGAGGAGTGCTGGTTTTGCGTGACTCCCCACGGAGTAAGTCCTTGACGCCCTACGCCATGCTAAAAGTGGGAGAGAGAGGCTAAACCTGGCAACCCGAGCTAAATTTGGCATCTTAACATTTCTTAGACCATTTATGCTGCAATATTCTGCATTATAAACCAAATGACTAATCATTGTTGTAAATTACAAAAGATAAATAAGACTTATTTATTCCAAGAGAGGCCATTTGTATTCTGCATGCAATAAGATGGCTGCTATTGTTCTTCGTTTATATCAATGCCCCCTAAGGCATTTGTGGTGATGATGTTTCATATGTTAATGAAGCCAGCTAGGACAATGCATCTTGACCTTGCAAATAATAAACTTCATGACTTTTAGTTTTTCATGTAGGTTACAGTAAAAAAATAAATAATTATATACACTAACGTTCAAAGTTTGGGGTCAGCAAGATTTTTCAATGTTTTTTTCCCCAGTCTCTTTTACTCACCAAGTCTGCTTTTATTTGATAAAAAATACACTAACAATGTTGTGAAATAATATTACAATTTAAAATTATTTGAACGTAATTTATCCTGTGATGGTTAAGTTCTAATATGCTGATTTGGTGCTCAAGAACAATTTCTCATTATTATCAGTTGGAAACAGTTCTGCTGCTTAATATTTTGTGTAAATGTTGATTTTTTTTTGTCAGGATTCTTTGATGAATACTGCATGTTTGTTAAATAGAAATCTTTTGTAATATTATAAATACCTTCACTGTTACCTTTGATCAATTTCATGCGTCCTTGCTTAATAAATGTATTAACTTCTTTCAAAAGAAAAAAAAATTATGAAGCTCAATGAAGCTTAAAATTATGGTCAGATTTATATAGCTAAAAATAATAATAAATAATAAAAATTCAGGAGATTGTTCCGACGTGACGTCTCCGTTCCCTCCTTCAGGGAACGAGGGTTACTTACGTAACCGAGACGTTTCATCTCTCAAATTTTTTAAAGAGTGTAATTCAAGTGTAATGAAACTAAAGGAATCCATCACTTTAGAAAGGTGCCACATACTTCATATTGCATTACATTTATGACCCAGCATAGTGCTGGATCTGAATATTGAATATACACATATAAATATTCATTACACAACGAATAGTTTCCTACAGTCTTATTTCAAGGGAAAGACTGCATTTGTTTGAAGCAATATGTAGATAAATATGATTGATAAAAATATATAGCCTAAAAATATACATGTAACATGCCCATGAATATTAGATTATAGATTCATATTTATTTTAATGTAAAATAAGAAAGGACATATTTTAGGCACTGTAACTTCTATGGTTTTCTGTATTTTTAAACACTAGTTTTAAATATTTTAATATATAAATTCAATATTTAAATAATGTTTTTTAATGTTTTTCACCTTTTTGCCATAACAAGTTCATTTAAATAGTCCTGCTGTGTGAATGTGATAAAAAATGTTTTTATTTAAATTATTAATATTTTAAGATGATTTGATATAGACTATAGCATGACAGCCCAAAAGTGGACATCGACCATATGTGATAAAAAGTATATAAAATCCCCTATAAAGCAGTATATTGTCTCGCATCCACTTAACTGTAATTATGTGACAATTTGTTCAGAAATGTGAAATTTATTCAGGTCTAAAAAAATATTCCCCCCGGAGGACATTTTGTAGTCATTAAGGATGACACCGTAGCAAATAACAGCATTCAGTTTCCAAATTTTAAAAGGTTTCTTTATAGAATAAGTCAACCAACTTCTGCTTCAGGATACGAGTAATTCAAAGATGATAAAAATCAAACATCTTTGTCACAACAAACATTGCTCATAAATAAGCAGCATATGACAGTAATCAGCATGCATTGTTGCGCCTAATTGTTTTGCGTTTTCTTTTTTCCAGCGGCAGTTGCATACGCATTTGTTCCACCCGTATTCCTTCGATTGGCATCAAGTTTCAGAGCGAGCCAGACGGCACGCCCCGGGATGTTTAACAGCGTTAAAATGCACTACACCAGGCCTTTTGTTCAGCTTTAAGAGCCTGAAACAGCTGACAAGAACATGTCGAAGATGTATTTGCGAGTTTATAAGAGACGCAGGGAGAGAGACAGACAGTAGAGGACATTGTTGTGTAAAGCACACAAGTCGACAGAGAGACAGATGTTGATGGTGTGTACTAAAGAGGATGCAGTGGATGCCACATGAGTAGATGTAAAGAGGGGAAAAAAGATCTAAGAAAATGGAGGTGGGCGCGAAAGGAGAGTAATAGGGAACATGTAGGTAAAAAGTGGCCAGAGACAGGAAGGATAACAGAGAACAGAGTTTTTAATGGCATTGTAAAAGCCAGTCCGGAATAAATTACCTTCCATCCCGCAGGATTACTCGTGTAATTATTTGAATGAGGGATTTCATTAGGATGTGCAGAGGTGTGGAAGAAGGAAGGCCGAAGTGATACAAGATTGAGGACAGTTTTTACCTACATAAATTAAGTTTTAGGCATGTGCAGATAATTGATATGAAATTCAGAGTCCTTTGATTAGGACTAAAAAGTGAGAGTGTAATAATGTGGAATCGACTCATGTCAAATGCAGATAGAGAAAAAAAATAACAGAAATGAAAGGGAGATTGAAGAAGAATAAGGATATACCCCAGTGATGGGGATAAGTTTTAATTTAAGAGGCACAACGAGAGATTGATGGAGAAATGGGTTATATCTTGGTGATTGTGATGTGTTTGAATTTAATTTGTGTGAATGATCTTTGGAGAAACTCCAGAAAAAAGTGTGCACATCCAACTTGTTAGGTACAGATAAAGGACACAATCCAGAAAAATGAAACAAGTGTTGCTCTAAACTGAACACAGAAAACAGCAATGTTTTCAGCTCTAGAATATCGCCCCCTGTTTTATAAACCACAGTAAAATAAATTTAAGGACAACAATAATAATATTAATACATCCTGGGACGTAACACCAGGAAAAACCCTAGTTATATAGCGTTAGGGTAATGAGATTATCAGATTAACATGATTTCAGGAAGTCACATGATATCATATTTTCATCTTTTGCATACATAGTACAACAAAAGATGGGGGGGTACAATGCTGTTTCATGCATTCAGAGTTGTTTACACTGTTAAAGAGTTGGATTCTCATGCTAAGCATGGACAAAATTTCAAAAAACAATTTGGACATATGACGGAGTATTTCTGTGCTAAAAATCTTACTTCCGGGTTTGCACAAGTTTTGGACAGTTTTTTTCGATCGTGGCTCTTCATGACATAGACGAGGGTGGAACTCCTTATATGGGCATTTCTCCCGGAAGAGCGCACCCGCGCACACATCGACCAGAGCAAGAGCGAGATCGCGCCTATCAACGCGCTTCATCCGGCGGCAGCGCTGCACGGGACTTGCTCGGGAAGAATGTCTCTAAAGAAGTGTGTTTTTGGTTGTAAGGGAAAGATAACTTTGTTCAGCTTCCTAAAGAACCCAACGTTATGTAAACAGTGGATACAGTTTGTTTTTCCGGAGCAGCAACACAGTTTCACAAGCGTGTTTGTTGATGAACGTTTTATAAACAAGACCCAGTTCGACGCTGTATTTGCACATCATTTGATACTGAAGAATGGAGCGGTCCTAGCTATAAAAGATCCCGGTCATGATTCAGAACTGTAGACGGTAAGTGAAACTGCATCAAATGTCTGTGTTTTGTTGGCAGTCGGAGCTCAAGTGCTCGTCAATCTTTAGCTCCGCCCACGGCGCGCCACCGGGAGCTCGGCTTTTTCCGGAGAGAATCGTAAAGCTGTATCTTTCTTTTATAAATATGATAAAACTAAAGACTTTTTGGAGATATGAAGGATGCAGTACTACTCTATAGGTACTCAAGATTAACATGAGATTGGGTGAAACTGTGTGTGTTATGTCCCCTTTAAAAATATATAAATACAAAATATTACAGAATTTCAATATTAGGCATTTATAAGTTATTGGCCATGACAATAAAAATGATTATCAGCTTACTAATAATGACCAAAAACTATGAAAAAAAAAAAAGAGCATTTGGTCAAAATTTTTATATTAGTGTTCTCCTAATGTTCTCAGAATATATAAAACAATATGTGGATTTTTACTGGTATAAAATAAACTGTTGTAAAATAACCCCATTTTCTTTATTTGTTTATAAATCATGTAACTTCCTGTGGGCAGATAATCTGATGATGTCATTACTTGTCTCTATGGGTTTATTTCACATTGAAGACAGAGTTTGAAACGCTGAGATTGTTTAATACAATTTTGAAACATTAATATTAGTGTGTAGACATTTACTCTTTAAATTATCTTTTCCAGAACAAAAAGAAAAAGTTTTGACAGAATTCATCTCTGCTAGAATTTATTCAACACCATAACTCTTTAGAAGGCATAAAATTACGTGACGAAAAACAAAAGAATCTCCCAAATTGTATCTTTTTCATTGAAATTTCACAACACAATGAATTAACAACGTACAGAAATCTGTTTGGAAATTCAGAACAGCATGCTGGGAAAAAAATAACTGAAGCACAGCAGTAAACCTGACGACAGCGTCTTCAAAGAATAGGCCTCATACGGGCAAGAATGAATGAAGAAAGAAAAAGAGATTGCGAAGCACCTCTGACCGAATGCAAACAAGTGTACAAACAGCAAGAAAAACCCTTAAAAAATAAATAAAAAAAGATGAGACAGAAATCTGTCTCACAGCCATCAACTCATCCTTCCTAGTTGGCGTTTCCAATATTTTTCTTTTTATCTCTTCGATCTCTCAGTGCTCTGATTCGTTCTTTTCCTCAGGCTATGAAAGAGTAGCAATTGATTGCGTTCGTACACACAGGAGCCCACAGATGCACGCACACACACGCAGAGCTATAATTCGTTCCATTTGTTCATTTTTATTCATCCATTTATATGGAGGAGATGAAAACCCTCTGCACATCTAACAGAACCGTCATATTAGGCCTAATGCCACACACAGTAAATGCTGAAGATCTGTAAAACACATGGGAATAAATTATCGCCAGGAGGAATGTTAATAAATTATAGTGGGGAGCGTGTGGATCAAAGTACAACATATTCTTGTTATGCAAAAGCGCACTTTGCGTGCATGACGAGTCTTTGATATTCGGAGGAGGGACGTTAACGGCTGTGCTTAAGAAGAACTTTTAAATATTTGACCTTAAACACTTCAAACTACTGTAAAAGTCCACACTGCTTTAGTAAGGGACCGTTTGCTTGAAACACACTCACAGTTTTACACGTTTACAGTAAATCGAACAACAAAGGCGGCATGAAAATGTGGAGAACACAGGAAAATATTCTGACACTTTTTTGTTTTTTTTTCACCATCAATATTTTAAATGTTACATTCCTGTTTAGGGCCGTTTCATCTCCCAGTGAAACCCAACATGGCCCCAAGTTCAAAAGAGCAACATATAACAACAGAGCAGATAGGAAAAAGTAGGATGAGAGTCTGAGACTCAGAGAAAGAGAGAGAGAGAAAGATAGAAATGGTAAAGACCCTGAACAAACTTGTTTGCACCATAGCGCAGTGTTTCCTCTGGGCATATCCTGTAACTTTCAAGAGTGGATCCAGAGCAAAAGAAAAAAGTTTTTTCCAAGTCAGATGTCCATTGAGGCTACAAGGTTACAAAGTTCCTTAAATAAGTGCCAGCCAATGAGAAGAAAGCTTGGCTTCCCATCATCTCGAGCACTGATTGGCTTCCATGACTTTAAGTACACGCGATTGTCACGCCGATTCAAGTGCAACGCAAGAGTCAAATTCAGAAAACAGTACAAACATCCATGTCAGGGAGGCGAGCGCCACTATCTTGTGTCTGAGCGTGGCATACGTCACAAAAATGGATGGAAATATCCTTGCGAATATCCAAATTAGCGTCTCTCGTCCACTCTATATACACTACGCAGCATCCGTGCATGCTCAAAATGGGACCCTGATTGAAAGGGGTGGGGGGCAGGTCCCAGTTCAATCATGAGCTCCTGGGATTGGGCAAGTCGAAAACGATGGGCAGGTTCATAGGCTGGAAGTTCACAGTGCACGCCGAGGCATTAATGAACGTGGTGGTTCCATCTTTCATCATACCGTAACCTAGCTCGCACAAACACAAAGATATTCCGATTCATTAAGTTGAAGAATGTCATGCATGTTTTGTTTTTGTGAAAATACGTTAACACGCATTTAAAAGGTGAACACTGATACAAAATGATATTAAAGGAATAGTTCACCCAAAGATGAACATTTCCTGAACATGTACTCACCCTCAGGCGATCCAAGATAGATGATTTTGTTTCTTTATCGGAACAGAATTTAGCATTACATCACTTGCTCACCAATTGATTACTTGTGGATTATTGTGATGTTTTTAGCAGCTGTTTGGACTCTCATTCTGACGGCACCCATTCACTGCAGAGGATCCATTGGTGAGCAAGTGACGTAATGCTAAATTTCACCCAAACTGTTCTGAGCAAGAAGCAAACTCACCTACATCTTGGACGGCCTTTAAAGGGATAACCATAAGCCTTGGTCAGCTCCAAGGACAACAGTTTCACCTAAAAATCTTCTTTACTTCTACTAAAGAAAAAAAGTCACCTACATCTTGGATGGCCTGAGGGTGAGTAAATTAACAGCAAATTTTTATTTTTGGGTGAACTATCCCTTAAAGCAAATTTTCAATTTGGGTTAACCATTCCTTTAATAAGGTCAAAAATGAGGGTTAAAGTGTTAATAGCTAAATGGTAAGTACAAATAAACATGCAGTGTGTATGATTAAAGTGTATAAATTGCAAACAGCAAAAAATGACACATAACAGCTAGCAAACAAGTGGAGCTATTTTTGCACATTTCTGTGCCATAACATAAACATGGCACAGAGTCAAACACAGACATGCAAAGCACAAAACACAAGCGTACACACATGTAAAATGAAATCATATTGCCTACAAAGATGAGAATCCTTTACTAAACGCATTTTGAGTGTGTGTTCTAAATTTACTGTGAATATGAATGTGATCTAGTTTTTGCTATGGAGCTGTCAGAAGGCAAAGCAGCATGGGACAGACTCTGCCCTGCTAACCCCAAAACAGGCAGATTGACGTGGCAGCATGAACAAATATGTTTGAGATCACAGGGCTGCATGGATTTCATGCATGTGATGTATAGACAATTGCGACTCTTATCATCTCATGCGATTACCTTCATGAATGTGCCCAAATACATGCAGTTTGGGCTGAACTCTCCTCTGGACAGTGTTCAACAGCTCCATACAGCCAACACGCTGCATCTTCCTGGGCACCCAGTCCAAAAAACCTACAAAAAGGTAGTATAATGACTAATATGAACATCAAAAGGCAAAGAAAAAGACAGAAATATATGATGTTAGAACAGACAATTTGGTTAATTTACGCTTTTGGAGTTACAAGCTGAACAAATGCCAGATGTACCAAGTTAGGGAAGAGAATCATAATGAATAAAGACTGTAGTTCTGATTCCACAGTGTTTCATATTCTTAATGACGTTTTGGCAATTTTAAGGAAGAAGTAATGGATTTTTTTTTTTACAAAGTCACCATAACACAACATCTTGCACGTCCGAGCTGCTAATTTAAGAACTCAACAAGGGTGAAGTCTTGACTCACGGAATTTTAATTAGATGTGACTGGATGCTCTAGGAAGGTTACCAAGCAACTTAGGCGTGAACTAATTAATATTCATGAGCTAAGCCTTAGCCATAGTAGGACTAGTAATTTACATCCTGAATTTTGATTTTCCTTTCACAATTAATTGCGTGAGTCCAAAAATGTTTACACATCCAAAACCAATAACATCATGAAGTTTGAGTCCAGATTTCAAACCAGTTCTTGATTTCCAAACCTACACCAAGTATAGAGCGAGTACATGATTTCAAGTTAAAGGTGGGGTAAGCGATTTTTCAAAAACGCTTTAGAAAACTGATTCGGGCCGAGTAGCAAAACAAACTTATAGCCAATCAGCAGTAAGGGGCATGTCTACTCATGATGTGGAGGAGAGAGCGTTCAGTGCACAGCACAGGACGGACATTAGCCGAGCCGAGCGACAGAAAGATAGAGATGGCGGATAAAAAACAAAAGAGGAAAACAACAACAAAAGAATATGTATATATATCTATGGTGTAGACAGCATCACTGATTATAATGAGTTCTATAGTATTTTGTCGTGCCGCGCCACTCGCAACTAATCGTTGCCTGGGTTGCGTACGTATGTGTGGGGCGGAGCTATCAAAATAGGGGCGAGACCCTTTTGGGGTAGGGGCGTGTTTGTTTTGGTGATTTCAAATGTCAACATTGGCTACCAGAAATCGCTTACCCCACCTTTAATGATCTCAGTACACAGGACATATTCTTACATCCATCTGCACTTTTTAATTATTTTTTAAATTATTTTCATACGAAAATGAACATTTATTTGAGAAGAGACTTACTCTTATATATGAATGAACTGAATCTAAAATGATCATTACAGACTTGATTTTACAATTGTAGTCTGATGTTTACACATACATAATGCACAGACTCGCTGTGAATCTTCAGAGATGTCATTTGGGGCTAATTTGCAACACTATGATAAACACCCACATTTGCACAAATGTATAGTGAGACACGTCTTTACCATGAGAATTACACATTGTCACAATCTCAAAGCCCAAAAGCTTAGTGTTTTAAACCACAGCTGTCTTTATGCACAAACTTCCGTTCTCAGTACATATGACTGTGTGTGTGAAGGTTTTATTATGTGCGAAGGGATTTGCTGCACTGCGAACAGCGTCTCAGTGTTGCATGCTTTAGCAGCCTGCTGTAGCAACTCCATCTGCCAAAGCCTCAGAGCAAAAGAGTGTGCGTGCGCGAGGATGAAGACAACATAATGGGGAATAACCATTACCGCATGCTTTGTGTGTGTGCATTTGTGTGTGATTTAGGTCTTACCCAGAGGAGGGCAGTGTGTGAGAAGAATATCTGTGGAATCTGGAATCTGATTCCACTTGTCCAGCAGTGCTTGTCCTCGTTGAAGATTAAAACCCCAGCCGTAGTACCATGGCTGCCTGAAAACATACATAAAGAAGGAAAAAACACAGTTAAGGCCTACTGATGTGACCGTGAACATTACTGCCAATATCTTCCCCTGTGCTTCACTGATCTTTTACCCAGACTGCTCTACCGCTGATGAAAACAAGATGACATTTCCATTAGGATCTGTGTATGGAGAATCTGTGAAAGATCTTGGGTCTATGATGATGATAAAATAACAGAAACCCCCCCCCAAATCACAAATAGCAATCACTTTGATCTGGCATCTTTCTCACATCTTTTACTAAATGTAAGCGGAAAAAATAATTGAAATAGGAGTGAAAAATTCACAGGTTTCAGGCCAACTTAGATTGAGTCCTCATCTTTTTCTTTCCCCCACTGTCATCTCTCTACCATCACAATCTAAAAAAGGAGGAGAGTAGGGATGATTTGAAAAGCTTGGTTTATGAATATTAATTAGGTGATGTAACGTTCGTCCAGTAGTCCAAACTGTACGTAAAGGCTGGTAAGTGGGCGCAAGACATAGAAGGATTACCATTTGTGCATTTCTTCAGCACACAGCAAATGGAATCTTTGTCAGAGGTTTCTACTTGGTCTTAACGTCATATAAACAAAAAATAAAATACAAAAATTTAGTTTTAGTTTATTAATTAGTATGAACATCTTAAAATATTACAAATTTTATATAAAATAATAAATTAATTAAAATAAATATTGTAGAATGATTTTATATATATAAATATATTTTATATTGTTAGAATGGTAACACTTTAGATCAGGGAACACTATTCACTATTAACTAGTTGCTTATTAGCATGCAAATTACTTGCATATTGGAAGTTTATTAGTACTTAAAGCAAATATTAATGCATGACCATATTCTAGATCCCTTAACCCAACCCAATACCTAAACATAACTACTATAACAACTACCTTACTTACAATCAATAAGCAGCAAAATAGGATTTATTAAGGGGGAAAATTCTTAGTTAATAGTGAATATGTGTTCCCTGATCTAAAGTGTAACTTTAAAATTTTATTACTGATGGTTTTGCCTATGCCCCATCACTTTGATTGCAGATGCACCAAGCTTGAGTGACGGTATAGAAATTAACATGTCACTAACAATCTGTCCCAAGATCCATCTTCCTCTGCTGTGGCAGATTTGCACATTTATGTGTGCGAGTATGTTGAAAGACTCTTGTGTGTGTGTTTGTGTGTCAGTTTACACATGAAGGTTCCCTTGCCTCTACGTGGATTTTGTAATTTATAGAGAACAGTCACTTGAAACGTTTACTTTTATAGCTGGCTGACGCATCAGCATCCCGCGCTGGAGCTGATCCGTGCTGGTTGCTGAGGAAATTTCCGTCTCACGCTTGAGGTATTCGGCCAATCACAACGCACTGGATAGCTGGCCAATCACAGCACACCTCGCTTTTTCAGACTGATGAGCTTTGTAAAAATCGATGCGTTTCAGAAAGGCGGGGCATAGAGGAGAAACAATAATGTACAGTATGTGGAAAATAATGTGTTTTTTGAACCTTAAACCGCATAAACACATTTCATTACACCAAATACACAAAATAATGTTATTTTTAGCAGCATCATATGATTCCTTTAAAATGGCCTTTGCATATTGATTGTGCTATTTAAATATTCATTTTCATCTTTACACGGACGTCTCAATTACACTGGCTCGAGAAAGGACTCATTATTGGTGTCCCAAACAGATTTTTCTAACTGAGCAGAGAGAGGTTAATAAACAGAAAGAAAATGAGAGAGGGAGGGTTGTGTGTGAACACAGACAGAAAGGGAGATGCTGTGAAAACAGCATTAAAATGTCTTAAAAATACAAGCAATTATGTAATTCAGAAATTCTGATTTAGTTTAATGGAGATTTTATCAAGCCAAAAGATCAGAAGAACATGTGCAATTCCTTCAAATGGGACAAGGAATGACTAGTATACTTGATGTACTAAACCATCTGTGTATTTATCAATTCAGATGTTTTTTCATTTGTCAAGGTGAATAGAAAGCAAAGACAGCTGTTTGTTGTCATGCCTTTACTCCCATGATGCCACATCAGCGCAAAAGCAGAAGAAATACTTTGCAAACTACATTTTTCAATTTCTGAAGCAAATGTAAAGGGTATTTGCCCACACAAAACTCATCACCACAGTGCTAAGGTGTTCAGAGTGGTTGCTAGTGTATTGCTAGGATGTTGCCAATTAAAAAAAAACATTTTATTAATTTTTTTTATTATTATTCATCTTGTTTTATTAGGAATCACTAATAAAAAGCAAACCTAATCGGATGTCTGTTTGTCACCACTGGCTTTAAAACAGTCTTGGGGTGAAGTAGGGTTTGGGTCGAATCAGTGAGCGTGTACAAGTGCAAAACCTCTCTTGGCCAAATGATATCGGTGCAGTTTTGCCATAAATCTTTAAATGCATGGCTGGGGGGAAAAGGCTGTGGGGTGACTGTGCTTCAATATTTCATCCCATTGGTTAACTTCAAGGATTTTAAAGGAAGAGAAGATGGGAGTTATAAGAAAATCGCTCTCTTTTTTTTTTAAAGAATGCATTAATGATTCACAGAAATGTGAAATCTAATTCAATTCTTGCTGCTGGTAAGGTGGTGAACTTTGAATGTAAAGATAAAATGTGTATGAAAATTGGGAAGAAATAAATGGAGAAAATGGAGTAGAAATATTAAAAATGCCATTCACAGATCAGTAAAGTTTGTGCTAACAGACCTGTTTCTAGCAACTGTTTGGTTACCAACATTCTTCAAAACATATTTTATGTTCCACAGAAGAAAGACAACGTGAAGGTGAGTAAATGACAACAGAATTTTCACTTTTGGGTGAAGTATACCTTTAAGTTGCCCACTCTGTGAAACAGTTTTCACAAAGCCTTAAAATGCTGCCTTCATAAGCAGCTCACTATATTTTAGAGCATAGCAATGCATATCAACACATATACACACAAACACACACAAGCTATCTGCAAATGGAGAGAGCTTTTGTTCAACATCCTCACCTGGCTGCTGTAATTACAGATGTTGGTGGTATCTTGACCCCAATTACAGAGGAGGTGTACACATTATTCTGTGTGTGCGCACATTAAAGAGAGTGTATGTGCATGGCACAGAAGCAGGTATGTAAGTGAATAATTAGTAATGTGACGTTTCTGACACTGTCCCAGATGTGTGCATGGATAAGAAGAGGTTGGGAATCTACAGGGATAAGATTACATCTCTGAAGAGTTAAGAGGCAACATCAGACAGCCTCTTTACCGTGCACACACACACATAACCTCATTAAGAGAGTTTCAATTAATAGCTTGCGGGTCACAACAGCCCACTGAGATTTACCAGCACATAAGAAGTGCTATCAACATCACACAAGCGCTCACTTACACTCTTGTACTATGAATTAACTATAATAAAACTTTTCATGACATGAAAACATTTCTGAAAGAAATGGCTTGTTAAACAAGTAAAAGTAAATAAAATCGAGACAAAAACACATTAATTGGTAATATCTTAAATTACTATATCATTGAGAATAAAAAACAAAGAAATATAAATTCACACAAAAAAACAATGTAGGTTGGGACTTGACTTTATCCTTTGGTTGTTAAGTAAAATAAAATAAAATACTAAAAGTATTACCAATTAATGTGTTTATTTAATTTATTTTATCTTAGAGAATGAAAAAAGAAATATAAATGTAATGTAGGTCAGTTGTTGAATAAAACGAAACAAAATAAATATCTCAAATGATTGTATCATGGAGAATCAAAAATAAGTAAATAAAATTATATAATATATATGAATGTATGAACTGTTGACAGTAAGACAAGTCACATGCATTTGAAAATAAACAGTGAATTTTAAATTTCATGCCGACTTTAAAGATTCTGCTTTAACAAGAGGGTTGGGGGGGATGTTATGGATTCTCATGCTAAACATGGCCAAAGTTTCAAAAAACGAGCTGGACGTATGATGGAGCATTTTTGTGCCAAATACACTCCTTCAGGGAAAGATTAACATGAGTTTGCTAGAAACTGTGTGTGTTATGTTCCCCTTTAAAGCACAGCACGCTGTCGGCACGTACACATATCAATCAAAAAACACAAGGAAATATCTGAAACTAGTTAACCTCACTAATCAACTATCAACTAAACTACTAGTTTATCATCGTGACCCATTCTTAAGTTTTAAGCCTGTTCTATATATAGTGCTGTGTGCTGCTTTATAGTTGTATATTCAGGCAGTGTTGCATATTTAGCACGGTGTAGCTTTATTTTTCAGGCCGTTGTATATTTAGCACAGTGTGCTGCGTCATATTGTGCTGAACTGCAGGGCCGGCTGGACTTTGATGTTTAATCTGAGAGAAGCAAGCGGTCCATTCACACAGGGCTCCAGTCCGAGCAGCACAGCAGGAGAGACACACACTGCACAAAACCAGAGAAAGAGAGAAAGAGAAACCCTGGAAGGCAGAGTATATCAGTCTCTGACAATAAAGGGATTAGACCAGGCTTCTGTCAGACATAGCTGCACATGCTCTGCACAACTTCACTATTTGTCCGAGTTCCCCACTCTGTCTCTGTCTGTCTCTGGGTTAAAACGTGGTAAATATGGGACATTTGATCCCCAGCATGACTTATGCAACACTCAGCATGTAAAAGTGAAACCAACACTACTAGCCACAACACATACACAAGTTCACAAAAACACATGCATTCACTGACACACACACACACACACACACACAGTGGAGCGTGTTTAGTAATTAATAATG
>NW_015548309.1:1448111-1458688 GCF_001515605.1 Sinocyclocheilus anshuiensis | reverse complement strand
ACAATGGAGGTCGGCTGTTGATAAAAAGAAAAAAAAATGTATTACAGATTAATGTGTTTTTATTTTATCATAGAGAATAAAAAAGAAAGAATATAATTCCACACATAAAAAAAAATGTAGGTCAGTTGTTGATTGGCATAAACAAAAAAAAATCTTTAAAAAAAGGAATGCATGAATAGAATAGAATAGAATAATAAATGCATGGATGAATTTTTTACAATAAGACAGGTCACTTGCATTAGAAAATATACAGTCAATTTTAGATGTAATGCCGACATTAAAGATGTTAAAGAACTTAAATAATAATAATAATAATAAAATAAATAAACCTAAAATAAATTATAGTAATATTATTGACAGTAGAGAAAGAGCACGAAATAAGAAAAACTGGACTGGAAATTCAAACGGACATCAATCGAATGAGCACCACAGCTCAATGTGTCGGAGCATGCGTGTTAACCACATGATAGTTTTAAGTATAAATTGAGGGGTGGATAATGAATTTGGACCCTAGGTGAACGTTTCTGCTCCACCAAATCCGATCTGGACAGTCCGAAAAACGAGCAGTAACAAATCCATCTGTGCAATGAGACATCTGCCCACACAGCCTGACACGTCTCTCAAACTTATACACACGCGCACACACACGTACTGGCCTGGGCACACAGCAGACTTCAGAACAGCTGTGTGGACTCACACTCATCAACAGGAACATTCACAGCACTGATTAACATAACGAGCCAAGAGCAGGGACACACAGAAGTGTTTGATAGCTGATGCAAGGCTTTAAAGGAACGGATCGCGCAAAAACTAAAATTCTGCCTTTATTTACTCACCCTCGTGTCGTTCCAAACCCGTATGACTCTCTTACAACCCTCTATGCACACCTTGGCAATATAATCGCCATTGGCTAGTCGTACTGTATAAATCAGCTTATCTTTGTAAAATGGCACAGCTTCTTAAATAACTGAATGTACACTCTTAACTTCAGTCAATCAAGCATTATATTATGATATTATGATAATTAAGCACTATTTAATGATAGAACTAGTGATTAGAACTAAAACTTGGTAACCATGTATTAATGCATATTTGTCATTTTAACTGAACTTGGGACTGGTGGTGATGCTTAAGATATTGTTGATCATAGATAATAGTAGTTAATTATTATTAAAAGTAGGGATGCACCAAATGTTCGGCAACTGAAATTATTCGACCGAAAATAGCAAAAAAAAGCTTGGCTTCAGAATATTAATCACGTTGTCAGCATTCGCTCGAACTGCGCGAGCTGTAATAGATGAGCGCCAGCCAATGAGATACAGTCATATCTTCTGCTTGTTCTTAAAAGCTGAATAATTCTAAATAACCCTTACCAAAAAGTAGTATACTTCAAGTTTATTTTAGTAAGTATACTTAAGTAAAGTTCAAGTATATTTTTAAGTATACTTTATGTAGTAAGTATACAAATATCAGTGTACTAATAGTATACTTGTAAGTGTACTATTTCAATACTCCTTGGGACTAAATTGGCCCACTTTCTAAGCACAATTATAGCTAAAATATATTTAGACTTTTTCTAAGTATAAGTCAAGTATACTTAAATGTCATTTTAAGTATATTTCTGAGAAGTACATAAAGCCCATTTCTGAGAAGTACATAAAAAGTAGACTAAAAGTATACTTTCCTATTTTTAGTTTAAAAGAAGTATACTAATAGCACACTTGCATAAACTTCTTTTTCGTAAGGGAAACTCCATTATTTTGACAGGAAAGTACAATAAAGAATATCGTTTACATGTAGCGCGTCAATTCAGCGTGGTATGTGAGACTCTCGCTCGCTCTCTTTGCATGTGTGAGAAACAGCGCTCTCAGCAAAGCAATGTCGAGTCGTGCGCCTTCACACTAGAGTTTACGGTGCGTCAAATACAGGTGCGCTGCGCATCAATTGAGCTGAATTAAATAGTACAAATCGCTTGACTAGAGTGAAACTCTGAAAACTTATCTGTGCTAAACTTATAATTAGCCTCCAACTCACACACTGGCAAGTAAAATCTAAGAATTTATTAGCCAATGGCTAACGATAGACATCATTTAGTTGCCCAGAGTAAGATTTAGTCGCATATGCGAGTGATTTACTCGCAATGTAGAGAGGGTTGTCTCTACAAGGAGAATCTCATTAGTACATTAGCATATTCAGATCTGGCGTGGTGCAATTGGCTATGAGACACACAACAAGACCCAATGGAGTTTGATATTACTCGCGTCAAATCTGACACGTATGTGCCAAATTTGAATATATGCACAAATTCCCTTTGTCTCCCACGGAAAAAAGAAAGTCATGCAGGTTTTTAAATACACTGGGGTGAGTAAATAATGACAGAATGCATAAAGAAAAAGCCCTTTAAAGTCAATCCATGCATTCTTAAAAGCAGTTCTTAAATGTCCATGGTTGCATGAATAAAGACCTCTGCGTCTGCAAAGCTACATTCGGCATTCCTTTTGAAAAATCAAGCTTAATAAATGCTTACTGCAAGAAAAAAAAAACCTCAATGGACAATATCTGCAGAGAAGTTCTCGTCTTGTTACTGCGTGTAGGGGTATGTGTGTCCGCAGAAGAGATGAAGATGCTCAACAGTCGTGAGCAATACTAAATGAAACTTCTCATTTATACCATAAAAGACAAGCAAGAGGTCTCAAACTTCCTGAAAGAATCCATGGCCCTTCACAAAGATGAAGAAGAGCAGAATAGGAATGAGAGACATAAAAATGAGGAGTAGATTACAAATAATAATCAATTGAAAGAAGAGCAAAGAAGAAGAATCAGAGATTCGTTTTAAGTTTTCATAGAGTTCTTTCAATAGCAATTTTTCTCTTAAACACAAAAACAAAGACTCACACTTGTCTTGGTTTTGTCTGCTTAACTAAACTTTTTTTTCATACAGAAAATATAGATATTATAATAACCCAGAATATTCTTTTAAAAATCATTATTAAACACAATAACCTTTTTAAAACCATTGCAAACATCTTTACTGAATCTTTTAATAAAACTAAAGACATACTGTACAGTATCCTAGAGCAAAAACAAAAAAAAATTCTGAATATTTGCGGAGTGTTTAAACTACAAAGCACATGGTGTCTGGAGATACTTCACTGAACGATTACTTCTGTTTCTTCCGTCGGGTCCCTTGGCTTTGTCTCTCGCCCTTCTTCCAGGAGGATTTTAGGAGCATTGAGAGATATGTGCGCCTCAAAAAGACACCTCACATGCAGCGCTAATGAGCTCCCTCTGGAAGCCCTCAAACACTCTGTCATACGTTATAATTGCGTTGGCAATACGTTAGGATGTGTGTTAGCAGTTTGTATATGGTGTCAGAGTGCACAGAGAGAAGAGAACAGGATAGAAATGGAGAGAGTTTAAAAAAGGTTGAATGAAGTTAATAAGGAAAATATTAAGGCTGTGTGTGTGTGTGTGTGTTTGAGAGAGAAAGATGAGCTGTCGCCAGGCCCCTCTAGTCTGAACTGTGAGGAGCAGGTGCAGGACAGCAGCACCAGTGTGTGTGTGTGTGTGTGTGTGTGTAAATGAGTGTGAACGTGTGTCAATGACCATGTATGTGTGTTAGAGATGAGACTGTCATATGGAGCGGCTTGGAGCGATGCAAAGCTATTGCCTTCTGGGTAATGAACACACACACAAGATGAACCGGTCAGGTCATAGAAACTTACTCCTGCTGTGTTAATGCACTTTGTGTTGGCTTACCAGCACGGCCTTTCGGCTCAGCTGAGAGACACAGTTTACACACTGATACAATTTCAACTCGATTTTGTGTCTCAGCTTGCCCGTCTGAAACTTTCAGCAATATCTTAGTGCCATGAGGTGCCATTTAAATATTGTTTTAGTACAAATGCAAGGCATTTGAAATGTTATTTATAAAAATGTATTTAATACAATTGCAATGCAGTGCAACGAAAACAAAAGCATAAAAATTAATTTAAAAAATCATAAAAATCACAAATTGCCCTAGATAGTTAGAATGTGGATATAAAATGTAATTATATTTAATCCATATACATATCAATATATTATGGACATAATACATAAATTTACAATATATAAAAATATTGTATTCTAGGCCTATCTAGTATAGTAAAGTGTAGTATAGTATATATTTTCAAATGATTAATTCATATGAATTATTTAATAAATATAAATAGATATTAGTGTGTATTGAAGAAAAATGCCCTTATGAAATGTCTAAATAAATAAAAGGTAAAAAAAAAAAAAAAAAACTGACACTGGCTAATACATACATAGTGACCATTTTAATTGATTAATTCATATAATTTATTTGATAAATAAACACAAATGGGCAACAAACAGTTTGGTAGAAAAAAAAAAAGCCCTCATAAAAAGGTAAAAAAAATTAAAAAAAAAGCTACAAGAAAAAAAAAAAAAACTTAATTTCTGACACTGGACAATACCATTACTTTGACCAAACAGGATTTGTTCTAATAAAACAGCAATGCATTTAGTTTTTAAATGAGAATCATAAAAAATGAATAGTTTTGTAGGAACCCTTATACCCCAGATAATCATATTTGTGTGAATGTGCATCTGTGTAAGGGAATAAAATGTCTCCAGCTCTAATTGGTGGCAAAAATACTAGCAACACAAGTTTTGCCACATGGTACCGCATTTCATTCCTCCACAGCTGTGCGGAGAAAATAAATATCCAGTTCAGAATAGAGAGCAAGAGAGGTGTAATGAGCAGGAGAGGGAGTTAACATGTAGAAAGTGAGGTAGCATAGCAGAGGAAGCGCAAAAGTGCTTGTCTGGGATTGTGACGGTGCTGCTAAAAATCAGCGGCTAATTCCGCCTGTGTAACTGCTGGACATTTTTTTCCTCCCTCTTCCCTCTCTTTCCCACAGAGTGATAGTTGCCGTAGCAACCGTGGCAAATCTTCCTTTTCTCAAACAGATGTCCCATTTAGTTGGAAATTAGAATGTGTAAAAACCCAGGAGACTCAAATTATTTCCAAGTTCTCCGGGAGGAGGGAGACGGAGAAGAAAAGAGGAGCACGGAAAAGAAAGGAGTGGTGAGGGAAGGAGAGAAAAAGAGGAAAAGGGAGGAAGAGGGTTACAAATCCTCCTCCTCAGGAAGTGTGAAAGTGTGTTGATTAGCCATCGCTGTGGGGCAGCTAATTCTGACGCCCGACCACACGCCACAGCCAGCACTGAAGAGGCAGCAGCCGGAAAAAGACACGAGAGAGGGAGGACAAGATGAATGCAGGATGGGTATGAACCATTGTATGGTCCATCTTTTGCTTAATATGGTGCATAATTTATTCTCTGGATCATTTTTTTTTTTCAATTTCTGTCACAGTCAGATGCAGAACACGACTGATAAAGTGGGTGATGTTATGTAGAAGGACAGAGATAAACGGAATTATCTTGTCTGTTTTGCAGGTAAACAGATTCAGCATTTACGAGAATGTAAAGAAATTCCCCAGAGCTGCGCACACTCACATATGTGCGAAGACACAAGCGCAGTGTGAGCGAGGAGTTTCACCTTGGAGACCAATTTACAGGTAACATCCAGCCAAGACATGAAGCCCCACAGTCAGTCGCTTTTAATAAAAAACGTTTCTTGTTTCTAGCATGTTGCCAGCAGAATGACTGACACAGAAATCAGACTGAAAAGATTGGAGTGCTGGATGCTGGAGTATTTGTTCCACACCTTAAAGGCCCTTGATTTATGTCAACATTCCCCAATGCATTCAACTCTATGGAGTAAAGCATTAGGCTAGAGCAGTGGTTCCCAAACCTGTCCTGGAGGACCCCCTGCCCTGCACATTTTGTATGTCTCCCTAATCAGACACACCCAATTTAGTTTTTGCAGTCTCTACTAATGAGCTGATGAGTGAATCAGGTGTGTTAGATAAGGGAGACATACAAAAGGTGCAGGGCAGGGGGGCCTCTAGGACAGGTTTGGGAACCACTGGGCTAGAGCATAACCCTTGGACCAATGCTCAAAGTTTATTTATTTCTTTTTTGCAAAAAACAGTTTGTTGCTGATGTTTCAAAGTATAGTCAATGATTATGCATATAATTTGCAGTTATCAGGGTTAGAAATTTTAAAAGGTTTTGAGGAAAGAATGGCACAGTGCTAAAAATTGCGCTAGATATTTAAAATGTGGATCAAAAAATTTAATTATGTTTATCTGTGATCCATACAGATCAATATATTATTGATATAACGAAATATAAAGTTATAATATATTATATTGTTTTATTCTAGGCCTATATAGTTACAGGTTTTAACACCCTTGTGAACATTTCAATTTTTTTTTAAATTCAAATGAATTAATTGATAAATACAAATGGACAAAAAAAATAAATAAAAAACTATACAATAGTGTTAATTTTAATTCTTTAAAAAATTGGACAACAATCTGACTGTTCTGCATAACAATAACATTGTCTATTTTTTTAATAAGCAATAAATGGCTTATATTAAAATAAAAATAATAAATAAAAAAACAGGACTAAAGTGCCAATTTTAATTAATTAATTCAATTAAATTACTGATAACTGGACAACAAACTGGGTTTAAAAAAAATAGTAATATATGGACGTTTAAAAAAACCTTTTCTGACACTTACAGATACAATTACATTTGCATTTTTGTCATGAAAATAAAATAAGACTATTTGTCTGTTCTAGGCTGAAATAAATTTGACCTTTTTCCTATTCTTATACGATACTATCTTGCTACCAAACAGCCTCATAAAAGCCTATAATGCTCATGCCTGGTAGTTGAAGTCCAAGACATGAATCATGTGAAAAAGCATTTAAAAAGAAACCCAAGATCTTCCCAACCAGCTGGAAAGAGACAAGGTTGAATAACTTCTCTGTGTTTAGAGCGGCTAATTCAAGTGTGTGAGCGTGAGGGGTCTACATGACAGGACTAGGCCGCTCCAACACCCCCCTCTCCCTCAGGCATCTCAGATGTTAATTGAGGAGGTCCTCCTGTGGCCAGCCCTACATAGCCGAAGCAGTGAGCTCTTTTCCCCATGGGGAGACACGACTGATACTGTACTAATCTCTCCTCTTTTTTTTCAAATCACTCTCCACATCAGCCGCCACTTTAATTAATTCACACAGCCACGCCGACAAGGTCAAGCAGTTAAATGCGCTGTTTTATATATATCCACCACCACACTGGCCTCTTCCTCTCCATCATTAGGCTCAGTTCCTCATCTACTCCTTTTTAATCGTTTGCTTCATCCAAACGAAGGGCCGTTCATTAGTGTCTCGTGCCATGTACCCTTCATCAGTGAAGAGGAGTCATCAAACACAAGGGAGACAAGTACACCAGAACAGAAGAGAAGAGAAAACGCACATCCTCTCTGTATTTCACTTTACTGTCTTTTTTTTTTGATGAGCTTCTTTAATTGGGCACTACAGAGGGGAAGCAAATCCTCAATAATTAAAAAATCTAATTACGCAGTCTTTTGCATCTCTGGCATTAATTATTCCTCATGGAGTCAATGGATAACGAACATTTCTTCTATTTTAATTTCACTTTTACTGGGGAAAAAAAAGTCTGCTTGCTTCTTTACGCTTTATCCCCTCCTCTTTTTGTTCTCTTCTCCTCCTCTCTGCATCTTTCTCAGGACAAATGTTTTAATAGCGGTCACTGATTTTAAACAACATAATTAAAAATGCTTAAATCCCACATACATACGCACATCTGGGGTGAGCAGTATGACTAAAATAACTTCATATCATGATGTCATGTCATCCTGAAATCTTTGCTCTCTTTTATCAAAAATTTTTATAAAATTTTAAATTTAACTATAAACAGTTTACATACTACAAAATTCACATTACAATATTTTTATATAATCCAAATACTAAAAACTACTTTAAATACTTTGTAATCCATAAACGCTATAGCAAAATTTCTAACGACTGAAACATGTCTACAATAACATGCAAACCTACACACATATATGTTGGCGTGATCATCTGTCTTTGCTTATGGATGCCCTGCTGTGCTAGATAACAGCATAAGAAGCCCCCTGCTGCCCCTCAGAGCAGGAGAACGAGACAGACATAAAGTGATTGACAAAAATGTTTTACACTTAATCTCCTTTGCTTTTAATGATCTAGTCTACAATTCAGAAAGACTGACAGCAAAGTAACGACCTAGCAGGTAGCATCAGTTCTTCTCTTTTGCCTTTCCTGTACCACCCCTTTTCCACATAATTTTGTCGTCACTACACTTTCACTATTAATAAAATAAAATAAAAATAGCACATTAACATATACATAGTCAATACAGATAATATAGAATGTATATTTTTTTATATAAATTAGAGCACAGGTTTGTGACATGGTTTAGATATCAGTTTGAACTCTAGAGGAGACATGACATTACTAAGGTCTTTTTTCTCAGGAGAAAAATAAGTACGTTTTATACTCACAATCTTAAAGCGAGCTCATTTACAGTTTTTTCCCCCTGTGGGAATTCCTGCAGTATTACAAATTAATTTTACAATACAAATTACATTCCATTCCCTCCCTGTTCTAGCTTGTACTATTCTGGACGATGTTTGAAACTTTGTCTTGCTAGAACTTCTCATGTTATTGCCTCATTAAGATACCTTACCCTAACACTTGTATAAAAGTGTCTGCTAAATGAATAAATGTAAATGTAATTTTTTTTCAAATGAATATGCATCACAAAAAATGCATACAACAATAAATGTTGTTCAAAATAGTACAGCATGCCACACTGCAGGACACTGCCTGACGTCATGTCAACTACCCAAATAATAGAGCAAAAAGTCCAACATTGACACTTTTGTCTTTGCAAACTGTGCATATACAAAGGCAAACCATCACAATCTTATTTACCGCCAAAAGTCTTTTGATTTCAATGCAACATCATTTTAATCTCCGGAGTTTAAATGCACTTTTCTCAATTACCTTCTACCTGCTCTTTTACTGCTGGTGCATAAACATTCAGCTAGCAGCTTTCCACTGACGGTAACCCCCTGCAGGGCACACAGGATGTGTTTGCGTTCACCAAGCATCATCGTGACTTGTCACCGTGTCTGTGAGTAACTGTCCATATGAGCGCATATACTCAGGAGATGTGGGAAAGTTTAGGCTGTGTGTGCGTGCGAGTGTGTTTAGCTCAGAGCGATATGTGCTGTGGATCCTACACATTGTTTGTGCTTCACGCTCTCTGAAAGGGACAGCCGTCCTTAATACTTCATCCACCCACACCGGCTCACACACACGCACACAAATAGGCACAGACGCACCACGCGTCTCTGCATTTGCAGATCTGCGGATGACAAATGACTTGTAAACTTGCATCAGCAGAACAGAAAAACACGCCACATGTTTCCCCCATGCAGTTCTTTTCATTCCAGAATCACCGCATGACAAATAGTCAGGATTTAGGAAAGAATGTAACGTGCCAAGATCTCATTTAGCCGTGTGCGTGAAAGCACGCAGATTACGAGTAGGGATGGGTCCAACAACTGGCTAGTTGATTAGAGAGGACTACTAGTCTCAGACGTTCTCTTGTTTAGGGCTGGGCGATATAGCTAAAAAATGTATCAATGATATCGTTCGGTATCTAATTATTGACATTTTTATAACCTTTTTTAAAACAAAGAGCAATATAATTTTTTTTTTACATTTAATCACTGTATTTTAAAAAATAAATCAATTTATTGAGACAAACAACAAATATTTTTTTGTTTTAACAGACAAACACAAAATAACAATTAAACAAATATCTAATTTCTAATGTTTTATATGCAGATTAAATAGGTTAAACTTTTGGCTTGTTTCCCGAGGCCACTGGAGGGCGCAATGAGCAAAACAATGCAGCACATTAAACTGTCCACGCATGGAAAAAACCGTCTATAAAAAAACGTGCATTACGTCTAAATTAACTCATATAAATCAAATATAATTTCGTAAAGTGCATAAACAAATTATGAACAAAACAGCATCACGTATTTACGCATTGCTTAATCCAAAGAGCCGAATCGCCTATCACACAGATTGCCTTTAAAAATTTATGAGACGCAGTGAAAAGGATTTAAACCTCCACAAATTCGTGACGTGTTTTCTAAAAGTTTAAACTGTTTTAACTTTGCATGGCTTTCTATACATCTCTTGTGTGAGACGCGAGTGCAGCAGTTATATTTGTCTGTCTAAAAAATGCGCTGAATATGCGTTCTGTGTGAATGGCTTGGTTTTGGTTTTAACCTAATCAAGATCTTCTCCGCATTGAGCTACTATATTTCTCTAATATTTTGAATGAATAATGCAGCAACTGCACGTATCGTGGGCTAGACTAACAAAACATTAAACTACAATGTCACTTACATCATCACCGCATCTCGTGCTCCACTGATGACGCTCCCTGACGCACACCTAACATTCATTGTAACATTTTTGCCTTCAAATGCAATTGTTTATTTTAAATTCGACTAATATTCTTTTTTTTTATATTCACAATCTCCTCATCACAGGCAGGCACAGCACTCA
>NW_015548309.1:1429815-1447603 GCF_001515605.1 Sinocyclocheilus anshuiensis | reverse complement strand
ACATCTCTTGTGTGAGACACGAGTGCAGCAGTCATATTTGTCCGTCTAAAAAAATGCGCTGAATATGCGTTCTGTGTGAATGGCTTGGTTTTGGTTTTAACCTAATCAAGATCTTCTCCGCATTGAGCTACTATATTTCTCTAATATTTTGAATGAATAATGCAGCAACTGCACGTATCGTGGGCTAGACTAACAAAACATTAAACTACAATGTCACTTACATCATCACCGCATCTCGTGCTCCACTGATGACGCTCCCTGACGCACACCTAACATTCATTGTAACATTTTTGCCTTCAAATGCAATTGTTTATTTTAAATTCGACTAATATTCTTTTTTTTTTTATTCACAATCTCCTCATCACAGGCAGGCACAGCACTCATGTTCCTGTTTGTGTGTGCTGTCTGCGTCACTCATAGCACGTGCCTATATCGTGCACTATATCGAACATTTTTTTATATCGTTATCGAAGAAGGTGTACCGTCGATAAATATCGATACCGTTTTATCGCCCAGGCCTACCCTTATTTATTATTTTTCCATTTCTACTGTAGTAGGGGTATTTAATTTAGCATTTGATGTGCACGGTACAACCCTCTTAGAGGGTTTAAGGCACTGCCGCTACAGCCACATACATGCAGATGGATGTCATTGGCCATTGCATCAAGACTCATGCTGTTTTTTAACATATTGCGCCATGAGCGCTGTGATAGTGTGTCATGTTTCTAGTTATTTATATTTTAAAAATGCATTTCAAAACCAACAAGTGGCTTTGTAAACTTGATGCGATAAGACACGATCAAATGAAAAACACCTTTTTTTTTTTTTTAAACTGCTTTGTAGTTTTTTTTTATGCAAGTGTACGCAAGATAGTCTTAGCAGTTTTTTGTTGATTGTTAAGCTTTTAAAACCCACTTTTAAAAGCTAAATAAAAAAATAAGTAAATAAATTAAATTGATTTATTTATTATAAATAAAATGACTACAACTAAAATGATGATGATAATAATAATATTATTATTTCCCTACCTCTATAATAAACTTTTCACATTTTTCCAATAAAATAAATAAATAAAATGACTATAACAATAACTGCTATTTAAAAATTATATTTATAACAATTAATAATTACTGTTACTTTATAATTATATTCAAATATATCTTTGTGACAACTTATTTTTTACATTTATTGTGATTTTAATATGAACAAATTACAATTACTAGAGGAAAATCCTAAAACACCTTTACTTTCAGTTATGAAAGAAAACATTATTTAGCCCCTTTATGAGCGGATTTTTTTTTCTTCATGGAGCAATATCTCCATGTGGTTTCATTGCATTTTACTATTCTTTTTTTGCTCCTACAAGTTTAGAAATACACCAACACACACTGTTGTGCAGACCACAACATATAACCATAATAACCTTAGAAGGCACTTCAAGGCAGCTGCCTATGTAGTCAGAAGTTAGAAGGCAGTAGGCAACATATAACCATAATAACCACAATTTCCACTTTGCTAAATAAATCAGAGCAGGTACAAATGTTCATGATGCTTCTACTCAAGACCTCTGCATTTTGTTTCATTCAGTTGTGCTGAAGTTGTTCTTGAACACAAGAATGTGTCAAAAATGCCTAAACTGTGTTTGAACTGCTCTCAGTGACTCTATGAGCACACTCAGAAAGAGTATGCAAAAATTGACTTGCACTGTTAGAAAAAAGTGCAAATACTGTACATTAAGGATACAAAAGATTATAACTGAGGCAACACCCTTAAAAGGTAAACATTTGTACATTATATACCGCTAAAGGATGTATCTTAATACCAATATGCACCCTTTAGTGGTAGATAAGGCACAAAAGGTGTACTGTCCCAGTGACTAGCTTTTGTACTCCTGAAGGTTAAAATTGTACACATTTTTTCTGACAATGGAGGTAAAGTGAAAGGCAAAAAAAAGAAGTTGAGCCAGAAGATAAGAGAGATAAAGAGAAGTGAATTGATGTTGCCGTGGTCTCCACTAATCTTCTGAGTAGTTGGATGGACAACATAAACTCAGCTCCAAAACCTACTGCCTTCTAACTTCTGACTACATAGGCAGCTGCCTTGAAGTGCCTTCTAAGGTGACGTCTTAAATGAAATGTAACCTCATAAGTGATTGATTTGGAATATTTATTAAATATTTGGAATACTTTGGATTTCTTCCCCCAATTCATTCTGGGATTGTTTTCTCTGTAAAAGATATATGCGATGATGAGAATCTGACCAAAACAAGGTATCAAATAAGTCGCCTACCATTTGGAACAACGTTGACACTTAATGTATCTTAAAATACTGCCTCAATAGACAGCTTTGGGCAGAGCAGTTAGATGAAGCAGCCAAAAAGATAGAGAAGAAATGATAAGGAGATTGACAACTCTACAGAGCGATGCAGCCCTGCAAAGATCACAAGCAGCCATCGCCTGCAGCAACACAGGACTCGGCCCATAAATCCAGTGACTCAAAACCTCCATGGAGATGAGAGTTTTGCCACTCTGCCCCAGTGTGGCCGAACGTCTTCAGTGACAGGAGGACAGAAATGAATGTAGCACTTGACGGACTGACACAGAGGGAGATGATGATAAAAGCTCACAGACGCACTTTCTGTCCATCTTCCCCTATGGTGGAATGCTATTACCAGATCTCAGTGGTTTTATTAGGTCCGCATGGTGTTAACACACATACACACAAGCATGCTGGCACGAGATGAGGATTTCTGTCAGGACATATCGGAGTGGATTAATACTAGATGGTTTTAATCTAGCTCACGAGTTCACGACTGTTGTAAACACCATCAGCTTGACAAGCCACACACTCACACACACAAATAAATGCTTATTTATCAACTTTGATGTTGTAAGGGCTTACTGTGATATTTGCAGAAGCCGCCTGTCAGTGAACACACCTTAGATGGGCCACACACAGACACACACACACACACACTTTACACCACTCACACACAGCTATAAAAATGAAAATATCATGCACTTCTATTGTTGGTTGTTCACAACCAAACCAAGCCCTAACCCCTAAAAGATTTTTTTTGCAATAAATAAAAATAAATACTATTTATTTAATAATAATTGTTTAGAAAATGTATTATAAAATAGCTATAAATATGATAATAATAATAATAATTTGAAACACTGCCCTACCTAAAAAAACAAACAAAAAACAAATACATACATACATAAAATAAATAAATACTATTCATTTATTTATTCAAAAAAATGCCCAAAGTATAAATAAATATATAGTATTAATAAATATTACATATTTATTAATAATAATAATAGTAGCAGTAGTATTAAACAGTAATTATTGAAACTTATAAACTATAATAAAAATAATACATTCTTAATTTTATTCTAATAATAATAATTATTCTTTATAATTATTATTGAAATATCTATTTCTGATTAATTATCTTTCACATTTATTGCTTTTAATATAAATATATTAAAAATATAATTACTAGAGACACCTTTTAGTTATAAAAGAAAACATAATTTAGCCTCTTTATGATTTTGTTTTTCGTTTTAGCGACACCTCCATGTGGTTTCATTGTGTTTTACTATTCTCGTAAGGACATTTTTGCTCCTACAAGTTTGGAAAATACACCCACACACGCTGTTGTGCAGGCCAAATTCATTTAAAAAACAATTACCTGGCATGCAGTAACAATACATCTGTGTTTATACATAGAACTCAGGGCCTAAAAGTCACACAAACACACTTACTTTTTCACACACACTGGCACAGAGGTAAATTGCATGACATGGAGGGTTGGCAAAAGAAGTGTTAACAAGAGAGATAGACAGAATGAGGGAAGAAGGAGCAAAAAATTAAGAAGACTTGAGGGGGAAGGGACAACACAACAACATATGGTGACAAACACAGTGACAGGAAGACTTGAGAAAGCGCGCGAGAGAGAGACACTCACCACGGTGAGCCGTAGATGCGGAAGCCCCTGACAGTAACATCAGAGTCCTGCAGGTAGATGCAGTTGGTGAGCAGGGACTGAACGTTCTCATAGTTCTCCGGCTTGAGTTTGGAGGCCGAAGGAAAGTAGTAGAAATCCTGCTTTATCAGGTCCGCCATAAACTCCTGATCGAAAGTCAGCTCGTGATTCCCGGCTATAACGATTTTTATCTCGTAAGGCAGAGTGCCTGAGGAAAGAGAAAACAGCCATCATGATGAAGTGCATTCATTAAATGAGTATCATTATTTATTTTTTTATTCATCATTAATTCATGCAATGTTGCCATGTCAAGTAAATGCAGGTCTCCCACACTTTTTACTAGCAAATTTCTGTAACTTTCCAAGTCATTTGTGGTTACAAGATAAGGACTTTTATGAATCATTTTATAGCCAATGCACTCAAAAAAGCTATTTCTATCTGATCTGACCTAAGAATAACTAGAAAAATCAATATCCGCTATAGCTATCACCATGACTTTATGGACTTTATTACTCCTTGTATGGTTCAAACAAGCAAAAGTGTTAAACAGAGCTTAGAGACTCTACTATTTTATTGGTAACTGAAATCATAATTGAATTAACCAAAATATTTAATAAATTAACACATAAGGGGAAGGGGGATGTGTAGCGCTGTGAATGGCAGGTGGACGAATACTATGGAAATCTGCGCTGCTTTCTGCAGGCACAGATGCCGAGTGGGCCTGCCAATAAGGTGGGCTACACCATTCTCCTTGAGGTATTAAGTTGGTTGATATTGGCATTTTTGTGTTTTTCAACTTCCAATAAATCAGAAAATGATGCAGGACTCTTAAAAGTACTTGTTTTCGTCTTTTCTCTGGAACAATGGAAATTAATGTGGCATTGATGTTCATAATTCTGACATCAATAAATGCACAAATATTATTACTCCCCATTCCATCTCTCATTTTTCACGGTTCTATAAAATTTTCACCGCACCGGGGAGCGAACCTGTCCACGCCTGACAAACACAAAGACAGTATGTCCCCACAAATCTCCTCTCTCCAAATCGCTCTCCCCGCAGCCCTGCGGATCCGAGGCGAAATTACGCCAAACATCTGGAAATGTTCCCTTTATTTGAAAAGTGTCATAAAAGAGATGAGACATGTCAGAAAGTGTCAGGTTTGAGGTGTGACGGAGAGTTCAGTCAGCCTGTGTTTTGACAAATACGCAGCCAAGCGCGTCCCTGAAAAGCAGCAATTAAATTGTGGGTGGGAAAGATGTGGGGGGTGCTGGTTTTGAGGACCTACAAAAAAAATTTAAATGACAGAGCGCGCGCACACACACGGTCCCTCACACATGCTTATGTTCAAAACGTGTGACTTAACAGCAATTTGCCTGACACTTAACACACGCACAATACTCCATGGCACCTCTAAAAATCTGCGGCCAGAAGCACAATTTTACCATCGCTGAGAGCTGATCGTAAAAGTAAGACATGGGCAAAATTTAAGAGTTTTATGTGTGTGTGGCAGATGCTTCACAAGGATCAGCACAGGAGTTTTGGAGATTTAAAGCCTCCTTCCAGAGGCAAAGCTCTGATATCTTTTATGGTTGCTCAACATTTTTGTAATACACGTAATAAAGAACTACCTTCCAGCTCAATCGTTTGATTTACCATGATATGATTTGATTTCCAAGCAGATTTAAGAGAGTTCGTGTCTTCTAATGCATGTCAAATCCATAATTCAACATCAATTTCTCAGACAGCTCTCAATACACCCTCTATATTGCACAGCTCTATGGAATACTCCATTCTGATTTTGTTGTACCAGACAACAGATTTCCTACATGCTGTCTTAGTTTCACATTTCTTGTAATCACTATGCAGTCGGTTTCTGCTCGTATAATACAGGTGCATCTCAATAAATTAGAATGTCGTGGAAAATTGAATTTATTTAATACACGAATTTCATAATTTGAGTTGAATTACTGAAATAAATGAACTTTTCCACGACATTCTAATTTATTGAGATGCACCTGTAGATATTCATTATGTAAATATCTATGTAAAAAGTGGAACAAATCTAGTTAGCGGTTCATTATCACAAAATAAATCCCTTCAGAGTCACACCAGATCCCTCTGCTTCACTTCAGGGTCCCGATCACCCTGTCAGGGTTTATTTAACTGTAGAGAAAACCAATGTAACTTTGCTATACATTGTCGTTTACCTCAATGGTTCTCAGCTGGTTTTGGTTTAAAACCCAGTCTTTGTATTCAAAATGATTTAGCATGCAAAACTAAAATGTTTTTAAAAATAAAATAAAATATAATAAAAAAATACAGTAGTGGCAAAATACCATAGTGCTCAATTAGATGCACAGCCTGTCAACAAATAGATACAGGGATAGGATTTTGAAAGTCGATAAGCCTGTTTATTTAACTATCCTAATTATGCACCATTATATGTTTAGTTGCTTTGTAATGTTTTAATTTAGCATTTTTTCCCTGCCATCCACAACCCTGTTTTTTGAGATCACGACTCACCAGCTCTCCTTCTGCTCATCTATATTCTCACCACATAAAGTCATTTGTTAATGTGCGTCCTCGCATCCAAAAAAAGATAAGTATTCCATATTGTGTTTATGTTGTGCAACATCGGTTTTTCACATACATGTGTAGGCACTGCAAAAGTGTGAAAATCTCCCGATGCATATGTTCATCTCTGTGTACTCATTGCCTTTCTTTTCTCTCCTTCTCGCGTTCCCTTTCTCTCTCATATAGATTGCACAAACGGCCAGACTCCTTCAAAGGCAGAATTACAGAGAGAATCACCATTTTACAATGGAGTCATTCTCTTAGAAACACAAAGCAAAAAAAAAAAGTATTTGGAAGCAATCAATCACACAAATACAAAACGCCAGCAAGAGGGAGGACGGAAAAGACGAGCCCAAAGCTTTTGTGATGAGAAGGAGCGGGAAACGGGAAAGAAAAAAGCATGCCGATTTCAGCCCAAAACACCTAATCCGGACACACGGAAGAGTGTGTGCTGCTTGTTGCTATTAGTTTCTATCTTCTTGGGCCCTTTGTCTTTGATTTCAAAAGCACTTTCAAGGCAGCAATAGCTTAAATTTCACTGTGAATCTGACAGACAGCTTCTGTTCTTTTCACTTCAAAAAGAGCGCAATTAAAGCGGATGAATGCAGGCCCGTGCGTGTTCACACAGACACATACATGCAGCGAGAATAGAATGTTCAACAACCCACACACACACACACACACACACACACACACACACACACACACACAAAGCACTTGTCATACAAAACGTCTCACTCTTAAACATGTCTTGTGAGCTGCAACATTGACATATTTGTGGGCGTGTGTGGTGTGGACCATTAGAATCAGGGTTTTAGAGGTGCATAAGCCCAGAGGAAGTGTCCAGGTTTGAGTGCTATTGTCATTTCTGTTCTGGTGGGTGGTCTTTGGACTTTGATGGAGCAAATCCTCCAACCTCCAAAATTCAGAGCTCATTCAAGAGGATTACGGCGCTGTCTCGCGCTGTGTGTGTGTGATGCTGCAGACGTTTGCCACCTACGTGATATGTGCACTTTCTTGTAAGTTGACTGACTGAGAAAATATCAGCCAACGACATAACTGTAGATTTAACACATATGCCACAAATTACATTTAATCATGGCATATTGTGATATATAAATGGACAATCACAGATATTGAGAGTACATGATATTAAAAGATTTTGTCATGTTTAGGCAAAAGACAAAAAGAAAAAAACATTTCAGTTTCAGTTTAAAACTGTCATGCTGTCATGTTGCATTTGCAGTGTATTTACTGTAGATAAATCATTTATGTCACTACAATACATCAAAAAGAAAATCTGAAAATACCTGCCTCTCTTTTCTCTGTTTCACAGCGTTCAGCATTCAATATTCATATTTTGAGATTTTAAAAGATTTTTTTTTCTTAATTTTTTAACAGAAACTTCCGATACATACATCAAGTGTTGTTGATGGTGCTGACTGTTAAAATGTTTTGTTTATTTTGTTCATCATAATACAGTGTTTCTTTTTTATTTTTTTTAAAGAACAAATTGTTAAGAACTTCCCCTTTGTATTTAGAAAATTTGGGGTAAAGATGGCCTATTCGAGCCTATTAAAGAAGTCATATTATGCATATTTTTTTTAATAGAACTCTGTTTTTCCAGAGGCCCATTTAAAACTTTTTTGCCCCCAAATGAATTTTTCATGACCATTTCAACCCACTTTCGGACCCTTTTTAACCATTAACAGGCTGTTTTTTCTCATGCTATATAAACGTCTATATAAACGCCCTTTACAACACACATGTAAAATGGCCAGCAATGCTTTGCTGTGTGAGCTGTGGGTTGTTGGTCTAGTCTAAAATAGTTTGCAGCATCCCATACTTCAATAACAGCTACTTTGCAAAGTATGGATTACATTGTAACAGATTCATAAAACAATCCGAGATTATCCAAGTGCAACTCGAAGTGTAAAGTTCAAATGTGGGCGGCCATGTGTTTATCTATCTGAAGTTAAAGAAGAACAAATCACAGAACAAATTTTTTATTTTTTTTTGGACTGAATTCTGAAAAACAGAGATCATGTTTTCATAGAGCATCAAATGCTTTTATTTTAAAAGATCAAGGAACATTTGCATGATATGACCCCTTTAAAGCATATTTGTGACATTTGATTTATTTGATACATACTTCTCACTTGTTTCAACCCTTCGGTTCTCCCTCTTCCCTCTTTTCAGTCCATAATCCTGGCTCAACAGAAAACAGTGACGCTTTGAAGAAGTGGAGTGAAGAATCGTAGGTGTTCTTTGTGTTTCTTCATGTGCCCATGTGAAATGTAAACATACAATATTATGAGAGGAACACACACACAGCATCCACCCATGGATAAGAATTCAGTCTCAAACACAAACTCACACACAGGTGGCAGGGCACAAGGTGAGAACATAAACTGAATCTCTACATAAAACTGCATGTCTAGATTTAACTGTATAAAACAACAGAGATAGAGAATTTAAATGACAATTTTCTCATTATATACTCTTTTTTTTGTGTCCAGAATGTTTTTACTTTCTGAAAAATGTGCATTTCTCTTTTCTTGTTTTTACATTAGAACATTTTAGTCTACTCCTAATCATACTACAAAATATCAGAAGCATGAGTTGTATGAGCTGCATTTGCAGTGCTTTTATTTCTATTTTAAATCCTGACAGGCCAAGGTCACTATGAATTGTAATATAATGGAAAAGAAAAATAAATTTTTCAAAATTTCTCCTTTTGTTTTCCATTGAAAAAAATAAAAGCATACAGTTAAATAATGACAGAAACCAAATTTTTGGGCTAGCTATTCTATTACTTTACTTAAAGTTACTTAAATTAATATTTCATGTAAAATCTGCACCAAACTTCTTTAATTTGCAAGAAAATCATTTATGAAAAGTTTTAAGATGCTACAGTACTAAACAAATAATATGCCATACACACAAAGATACATAGACACAAACTATTCAACCACAAAACTACACAAAGATTTCATCTTTGTCTGAGATTGTTTTATATTTTAAGTGAAACCCTGTAAAGGAGTGTCAAGCTTCCTCGTTAATAATCCACAGCTAAACCTTCAGCTGAGTAAAACCCATGGCAGGGTGAAAAAGAAGAGAGCTGTAGAGCTTGAAGGGAGAAAAAGAGAGAGCACATTAAAGTTTCATGATGGTTTTCTCTCCAGATACAGACCAGAGAAGGGAGAATGGAGGGAAAATTCCAAAGTTGAGAGGAGAGAGAGGGAAAAGAAAAGGAGTGAGAAAGGTGTAAACTTTTCTCCCAAGATTCTTCCACCCCACACACATCTCACACAGCCCACGCAGCTGTCACATCACCATTGGGCTAATCTATTATTCATAATGTGGACAGGACAGAACAAGATGGGGGAACTACCAAACCTTCCTGACCTGAGAGAAAGAGAAGTATAGGCTATTATCCATTTCAACCTGCTTCTCTAACCCTGGTCTGCACATAATGGCTTAGAAAAAGTGTATGAGAAATAATGCAAGAACAGATTCATACTCAAAATTCAGCCATGGCTATGCACAAATTGTCTTAAACTTACAGAAAACAACTGTGAAAAACCTTCAAGAGCTCAAACAAGCAAACTTCATCTCAAATTGGACTGGACTACTACTAGAGTCTGCACTGACATAACTTAAAAAACTATTGATTGTATTCTTCAGCAAAACACCCAGCCAGTGCAAAAGATTTCAGCCACGTCTATGATCTCCAGAAAGGTTGTAGTATCACTTGTGATTACTGGGAATTCATGTCAGATATATCCTTTTACACAGTTTTTGAAAGACCCAAGAAATGATCCTGAAGCATGTTCTCCGGTCGGTGTAAGGATACAAAGGGAAGATACCAACACGGTTTCTCCCGCTAGTACAGTTGTTCAGCAGGCAAATACAAATGATTCAAGACTGATAAACATACACGGAGACCTGTGAAGACACAGATTTGCTTAAAATCACACAGCTTTAACTGCGCTCCGACACTTCTGCTACACATTCATATATTAGCACTGTTAATTCATGAACATCTGTACTTCCTAACGGTTTCTTCGTTCTAATTCAAATTAACTGGTTGGGCAGACAAACCAGCAAATGAGACAATGCTGTAATCATTTCTCACACTAGTGAAAAATTAGCATTTTTGTCATCTAGTCAAAAGACAAAAAAAAGCTCTTTTCACAAAGAGTAAAAAAATGATAAGGTACATTATGTAAAAAGGTACTAAATGGGCAATAACAGTTCAGAATGGACATCTACAGTTCACAAGTGTGGTCAAATGGTCAAAAGACTGCAACGATAATATAATCATGAGTAATGTAAATCTTACCGAGCAAACTTTTGAACAGTAGTGTACAGCAATTAATAAATCTAATTAATCATATATATGATTTGTTTACTGCGGAAAGCCTATAAATTAAGATAAATAAACCACATTATTATGGCAGATTAGTAAATTATTACATAGACATTACAAAAAGTGGCTTTAGAAGACAACTAATTATTTATTTCCATATCACTGATCATAACTCTATCAGTGATATGGAACATCCACAGCAATCCATTTTGCAATGTTTTTGTGTATGTAAACACACACAAGACAGACATCTTTGATTGCTGTGATACATCTTACTGTTTATTTCCAGTATCTCACACCATGAGCGCCATTTTATTATAGCTTTCCAGATGTGCAGAAACACACAATATAGTAACAACTATGACACATAACACAAGTTTACGGAGCTATTACGCAAATCTCTGTTATACCTGATAACTAGAGTTTGGATCCACATTATCCACTATAAAAATAAATAAATAAACAAACAAATTCATGCACTGCCAGACCTCCTCTGAGTTGCTTTTATGCTGTATCGGTGTATGTTTTTATGCTTTGAGGTCTAAGGTGATGCTCCATTATTAAAGTTCCCAAACTAGCTAAAATATTAAAGCTGACAATTCAAGCAGTCTCGAAGAGCCCAGACAAAACAAAAAGAGAGGAAACAGATTTTGCAAAAACATCAGTGTTGAAGCAAAAAGCAAAAAATATATAACTGGCAAGAAAAAAGGCCATGAGACTAGGTTAGAGTTAAGAGCATCACCATATGAGGAAGTCCATGTGAGACTGTGTGTGCGTGAGTGTGTATCTGCACACACTTTAAAGTATTGTGAGGTAAAAAGTAAATTATATCTCTGAGGATTGTTGCTGGATAAAGAAAGGAAGCATGTGCGCTGTGAGTTCTCTCAGATACACAGGAGCAAAGATACAGAGACGAGAAAAAGAACCACGTTATAAATATTTATACAGAGACAAACGCGAGAACTTCCTTTTTGGCACAGGGACGGCGTGCCAGAAAGAAAGAGAGAGGCAGGACAGCGGAGAATCAATAGCGGGAAAGAAGATGAGACACACGAGCGTGAGTCGTAATCTTACTGGTGTCTCCTGCACCCCGCTGACTAACCTCCATCCATCCATCCATCCAGATCTCCTGCTTTCTATTCCCTCTCCTGAAACAACACCAGTCATCCTTCTGATTCTCTTTATTACGGAGCCATTCTCATCTTTTTGGACACGTGTACAAAGCAGTTATAAATAAAAAAAGTATCATGACAATGACCTCTACATGCTTCTAATGGTCTATAAGATAAACATCTTAAACCTCCATATTCTCCTTGTGATAAAAGGACTTTAGAGGCTTTTGCATTCAAAAGTATTTAATCAAAAGCTGTTTATTCAAAAATATATATTTTCAGGATTTCTGATATCACCCATGTTTAAAGTTCTCTGTGCTTTATTGCCTATAGAGATATGAAATAATAAAATTTAAAATAACAATATATAAAAATAATCTATATTTAAAAAAAAAAGCTTTTGAGTTTATGAACTCAGAGTTTATAAATTAGGCACGTTTATGAACAATTTTGTTGACATGCAAATATATCTACTGTAGCTGACATCACAAAGCTATGAATGTTCAGAATGAGCTGTTTTGCATCTGAGTTACAATAAATAGTCTTTTTGGACAGGTACTTTGTTTTCATAGTACATAAACTAGGCTTCTGCAGATCATTCACAGATCTACACACATCCCACATATCTTGCATGTTCATTTATTTTGGCTAATCTGAATATGCTTTTTTGCTAAGAATAAGACTGCAGCTCTCTCAGCTCTATTTAATATATTTTATCATATTTAAAGCCACAAAATCAGTGCAGAAAACGCTTTAAAAAGTATGCAGATTTAGTCCGAGATCCCATAAAAGTATTGAGTAAAATGTTTGATCTGATTTTAATTTAAGTCGCTGACAAAAGGTTCTTAAAGAAGAGAAAAAAAATCTCACCAAGCCAGTCGTTAAACTTCTTGACTTCGTTGGGCAGGCCGAGCTCTGTGAAGTCTCCAGCGTGCAGTAAGACGTCACCGTACGGCATCTGAATAGAGTCAGTGCGCGAGTGTGTGTCAGAGATACAGACAAACCGCGTGTAGCCCGGGGGCTTGGGGGTGTCGTGGGGTAACGGATCTACCCTGTGGAAAGACAGAGGGAGAGAGAGAGGTGTGGGAATACATACGGTTATATATCGTTCTCTCACGGCTTCACGGTTGTATTTGCAGAAACGGGTCTCTGAGGGACATAGCAGAGTTTTGAATAAGAATGGCCCACTTTAGAACATCTCCTACTGGGTCGACCACACAGACTCTATCGACAACACACACGCAGACATTTATACACATTTGCAAATATATAGTTGTGACCTGTTTTCCTTTGTAAATGGGCATGAATAAAAAGAAATAAGAGAAACAATGAAACATGGCCCATTAGGTGGAAAAAATCCACTCATGGACAACAGAATGAGCAAAACCACATATTTTCAAAAACAATTAGCTAGTTGGTTTCCTGAACGATTGGTCAAGTCAGGTCACTTTTATTTATACAGCACTTTACACAATACAAATGCAAAAGAAACAATGATGCAAATTTCTTCAAATATGAGACAAATTCAAATTATGTTGTACAGCAGCTCTAGTCATTAGTCTCAGCTAGTCATTAGTCAAAAAAAAAAAAAAAAATCTCTCTTCAAGAAGCCCACAGTTATTAAAAATCTTTAGTTCACCTGAACTCAATTGGGCGATTTCATAGGGAGTTTTCGGTATTTTAAAAACGCAACGCTCATGACGTAAGATGCTTAAAAAACAGCATAATTTTTGATGCAGCATGTCCATCTAAATGTTCATGTCTGTAGCAGCGGTGTTTTAAAGGTGTTGAACATCCCCATGAGAGAATTTTAACATGCTAACTGACAGCTAAAGCAAAGCATGCTGTCAGAAGGCAAATTAAAGTGCTGCTGCTAAAAATCTAAATTGAAAAAATGGACAAGACACTTTTTGGACAACTAGTCGACCATAGTAACCCATACCAAATGTGAGTTTCTTACATATGGACATGGGGCGGCTGGAAGCGACCCTGGTTGATGTTGTAGAAGGTGAAGGCTTGAGTCGGGTTGGCGCTGTATTCGTCCACCTCTACAACTCCTCTTCCTCCTCTCTGAGACTGTTGCTGCTGTCGTCGGGCTGCCATGATTTCGGAGAGTGTGAAAGCCATGGCAACACACACACTATCGCTTTCTCTCTCACACACGCGCACTTGTCCGCGGTGGTTAGTTAAAGGGTTTCCACTTTAGCTGGGCTCAGATGGTCTTGTGCAAGTCTTTGGGACTGTCCAGGACCGTATTCAGTGGTTGGCCCACCGTACAGCTCCGCTGCTGGGATAGTGAGCCTGCATGCTTCCCCTCAATCACAATACACCAGTGGCCACAATACACCTGAGGAAAAAAGGTATGAGATACAAGATAAAGGGAGATGTGAGCTGTGACAGCGGCATATTATCAAAACCCACAATCAGACGTGCGGTTGACGGCGGTATGTCCCACTCTCCTCTGTGTTAGCGCCGAGATCTTACACAAAGCCATGGTAACCATTCTGTCATGATTTCCATTTCTAACAATAGAGTTCCCTGCACTTTCAAGACGGCAGAAAAAAAGATGCGACACAACAGAGACAACTGTCTGGGAAAAAAAGAGGACACAAAAGCCCTCCGAAAGAAAGGGGAGCAAAAAATTATTTTGAACTGAAATAACAAGGAGGGAATAAGCTGAAAGCTTTCTACTCCATTCCTTGAGAAATACACGAGTGCTCAAACCATTTAGAAACACCTTAAAAATCGTGAGATATGTAGAATTAAAGGTATAACAATTCATAAAAGATGGATGATGACCAAGCAAACTAAGTAAAACTATGTGGGACAAAAGCTTTGAATAATAGTGCATAAAATCGTCAAATGAAAACTAAACAAAAATATCACAATTTACTCTTTCAAAAAAGTAATGCGGTGGTACCACAGTAAACATATATACCACGGGACTGAATGATTATCATACTAATATAACATATTACCAATATATTTAGCATTGTACTTAAAGTAACTAAAGAATACTACATGCCACATGTCAAAAACATGATTCTCATGGTATCATGTTTTTATTATCTGTGTGTTGTTGTTATCTCCGTGTACTGGAAGCTTGTGAAACTATAACAAATTCCTTGTATGTGCAAACATACTTGGCAATAAAGCTCTTTCTGATTCTGATTATGATCATGTACAAAAATTTTAACCAACATACTTGTAGGAATTTCTGTAAGTGTAACATGGTTCACAAAAAGTGCCTAAATTAACTAACAGTTACCAGTTTAATAATAATTTGCTTTTCACTGAGTCTAATTTTACAACGTGTCCTTTGCCAGATAACCATTGTAAGCCATTAGATAACAAGAAATAAAACCGACACAGAATGTCAATGCTAAAAATCAATCACGCACGTTTAACAAGCGTTCAGGAATTGACTGTATCTATGGCAACCGTATCCGCTTTCCAAACAGACGAGCATCGTTTATAAAAGCGCACTCTTATATATATATATATATATATATATATATATTCATTCATATTCAAAAGTATGCGGTGCTGATTTACATACCAGAAATATACTTACCTATTCAAACTCAAGCGTCTGACGCCGATTCGCTTTCGGAGACGCGCTGGTAAAGACGCCTAAGCGTGAAAACGCAGCGGCTCCGGTTCGCAGAGGCTCCCGCTGGTTTGTTTGAACTGAAGTCTCGTGGTGCCCCGGTATATGTGTGTCTCACGGTCGGAGACACTCCCCCTTGGCGCTGCTCTGGATCTTTCTCTCCTCCTCTTGTGAATCCTACTATGGCCAAGAGCTTTCAGTCTTGTAACTTCATTGCTGTTGTTGATAGAACCGGTTTTGTTGTTCACAGAAAAGTAAACCAAATAATTTGCGCCATTCGCGACGTATTATATAATATTATATTCGATAATAATCGATATTAATTTTACCAAATCAATGTTACCATGTTGTTTGCTACTTTTGTACACATTTAAAAATACGTTTGGACGTTTTATATCGTTGTATGCACCTCAAACGCCGGCTGAAGCACTCAAACCCTAATGTTTCCTCAGAAGAACCACCGTCTCCCTTTTAACCAATCAGTTAGGCGTCTACTGGATAAACGTCACGTACGTAATTAATATTCATGAGACACGCCTTTCCCGTAGTAGGATTTGTTAATTTCCCAGTATTTGAGTCAGAGAGGATGTCTTAATATTTTATATATCTGCCATATATATCAATAGCTGTGCTGTCTAACCAAAGATGGCATTTTTGTCTGACCTTGACCTGCATGCAATTAGCAGTAGCTTTTTAAAACTTAATCATAGATAAAGATATACTAAACGCATATCAGTCTTGACCTGTCTGGTAGTTATGAAAATATGAATATCAACCTTTTTTAGTTTACAAATTAGTTCAAATATTCAGAAAAAGCAAACAAAAACTAATCAATAAAAATTCATTAGAAGTTGCTTGCGAAATCTTGGTGCACACTGCCCCTTTGTGGGGAGACAGCTGCATTATATTTTAGGATATATTAACATGACCACAAGAGGGCGACAAATCATTCACAATGCCGTTAGGTTACATTTGGGTTATTTCCCCTAATTTTCCATTAAATTAGTTTTAACTAATTTAACTAATATAATAATTATTATAAGCAACAAATGCTTCAAATTAAACCCAAAAGGTCAGCACAACACACACACACAGCATGAGATTTGAATGATTTATTAATAAAGTGAGGTCTTAACAATAATTCCCAGTCTCTTCTACACATCTTCTGGGGTTGATTTCACACTGCTGAATTGTTCATTCTTTTGTAAAGCGGCCATTTATCATAAAGAGAAGCATACTACCACTAGCCTTCCAGAACAGTCCTGTACATGTTAGACCGTCACCTTCCCCAGCACATTGTCTCCTTCTACTGTAAATATTAACTTAAAATAACTAACATTTGTACATAATTTACACATCTGTATTCATAAAGCTTACAAATCATGCCAGCAGCAGTCTTGAGTCACTCTCTCCATCTGAGGGGCAAAGTAGCTACTTATATCTGTGTGTGAAGCCATCTAGGGTGTGTGTATTAGTTGATTTTACATGTCAAATATTCGTTGTCTTCCTTTCTAATGGTAACAGTTCCTCAAACAGTCACATGCCTTTGTTTTAGTAATCAAATTAGACTATAAAATGTGATTAACTCACTCACACACACACACACACACACACACACACACACAAAGATCAACGATAACCTGTGGTTATCTCACAAATCATAAATTACTGTGCTAGCATAATAATACGGATTAGATAATGCATTTGTGTGTAATTAGGTAATGCATGAAGGTATGTTTATTTATGCTCAATGCAAGAGTGAATGTGTTTCCCTGTCCATATGTGGATATTAGAAATACAAGCATGAATAAGTGCTCATATACCAAAGCAGCTTTAGAATGATCAGTCCGTCCCTCCCTCCCAAACTGGAATATATGCAAAACTACACAGAATACTGTAAAATGACAGTTAATACTATCTGTATTTCTGTGACTTTATGGCACATTTAAATGTTTGTTTGATTTTTTTTTGTCCCTTTTTTCGGACTCCTATATAGTCCATACACTCTAAAAAATGCTGGGTTAAATACAACCCAGTGCTGGGTAAAATAGGGACAAACCCAGCAATTGGGTTGTTTTGACCCAGCGGTTGGGTTAAATGTTTAACCCAACCTTCTGGGTAGT
>NW_015548309.1:1422664-1429589 GCF_001515605.1 Sinocyclocheilus anshuiensis | reverse complement strand
GCTGGGTCAAAACAACCCAATTGCTGGGTTTGTCCCTATTTTACCCAGCACTGGGTTGTATTTAACCCAGCATTTTTTAGAGTGTAGACTTGCAAAAAGATCACCAAATCAGTTTACACAAAATGGGCAAATTATATTTAATAAAATTGTACCCAAACTACATATAGACACTCACTCTATCATTTTTTTTGTCTTCCTACAAGCGCATTCTGCTGATTTGTGAGGGGAAATGATCTGATCTGTTTTTTTTCTTTTTTGCCAGTCATCATTCACATACTTCAGGTATGTCATCTGTTTAACAAACAGCCTCTGACTTTCATCCACAGTTCAACAAGAAGAGCAAAATATGTCTCTTTGTGCACAGCACAAAGGTGATATGTTATTATGTAATATACGTGTTATAACTATGTAAAAGACCATAAGACTCTTAATCCAAATGGGATTTTTTGTTGTTCTGAATCAAAACGCATCCATTTCCATGAGTTTATGACACAACCAGCTCAAATAAAAATCTGACTTGCCAAAAATCACCATATTTACAATTTCTCTAAATGTTCCATGCACAATAACAACCAGATTAATGACAAACCCATTGCATCATGTGAAATTAAAACACATGATATAAGCAACATCATAAGCAAACCCAGTGAAACATTATGGTACTTCAACACTTTTTTATATTAAACTGCAAAAAACCTTATTATGAGAGGATTATTATGAAATCTGTTTCTGTTGTGAGGGATAGGTGAGAATATCTTTCTGTATCCTGTAGAGGGGAAGTTTGGACATTTCATGTTTCTACACCCAAAGTAAAACATCTCTATACAACAAAAACATTAAAGGAAAAAGTAACTTAGATTCCTTATTCTCTACAATATAAAATTCAAGTGCAATTGAAGCTCCAAATACTAGTTAAACAACGTACACGTAACTCTAACTCTCGTACCGACAGGTAGTCTTTGCCTTTTATCTTGTTTTTTTTTTTCTTTAATTTGTCTGCCTTTGTCTTTTATGTTGTGGTCAGAGCAGAAAGCGATTCCTTTCTCATACAGTTTGAAAAGAAAACTTTAAGTGCACTAGGATATTGAAACCCCTTGTGCACATTAGGGGCATGAAAATAACTTTTTCAAAACAAGAATATATATCTGTTTGTGTCTGTATGTGTCCTAATATGCCATAAGTTTGCACATAATTTTTTGTACGCGCACACACACATATATACATACATCCATATACAAATATATACTGTAGATATCAAACATCCAAAGGGGGCTTTTGCAAAATCAAGCACATAAATATTAGCAAACAAAAAAAACAAACAAAGACAAAAAGGGACAAATGGACAAATCTCAGACAGGAAGAAGGCCAAACGTCTTTATCTTCTTGCAGTAGTGAGGCCTTCTGGGAGCTAGTGGAGAAAAGAGAGGAAGAGAGATGGGGATAGAGCCGAGGTCGTGGAAGAAATGTTCAGGGTTTCTATTTATACGGCCGTAGAAACCTGGACACTTTGGAGCGTAGCAGTTTGATAAAGGATCGTGGGAACATCTCCTTTGATTCCTGCACGGTGTATTTAAAGTAGTTATGAGGGTGAGCCAGCACGTCAAACAGAGCTTTAATCAGCTTCTTATCCTGAAAACACAGAAACAGAGAATTAAAAGTGGTAGATGAAGTCACGTTTGACTACAGTTACTTGCTGTAGTGAAAATATATGCTCACTTTTAATATCTCCTGGTGGTTTTCTGAGGCATAAAGTCGACCGTCTCGAACAATGTCCTCTATGAGTTGCTGGTAGTCTTCTGTAATGACAAACACATATTGCTTTCAACAACAAAAACTGATATATCTAGTATGTATTATTCTTTATCTTTTTTTTTTATTATTTATTTATTTATGATGTATGTATGCATGTATTACAATTTACAGTTTTTACATATTTTCAAATCTATTTTCTAATAATAATGTACCATATACCAATGTGACGAGAGGGGCGGGGCCGAGAGCCGTGGGAACGGAGCGAGGCCGGTGGAGTAAATGCTAATGCGTGACACCTGCACCACTCACCGGTCTCGAGTCCCACGGAGGAGCTCCGGAAGGATAAAAGGAGGAGTGACGACAGTGTTGGACGAGAGAGGACCAGGCCTGGACTTTATTTTGTGTTTTGGTTCTGTTTGTGCGCGACAGTCGTCCGCGAGGGGCTGTCGCGCTATTTCGAGTTTGTTTATTTTATTAAAGTTTTCTTTAAATGTTCGCCGGTTCCCGCCTCCTTCTTCCCTAACTACGAACGTTGTTACAACCAATTTTGACAATATTTATGTAAAAATCTGTATTTAAATCAAAAATATTGTGAAACATTATTACAATTTAAAATAACACTTTTCTATCTGAATATATTTTAAAATAATTAAAAATTTATTTATTTTAAAATTATTCATTACAAAAATTCATTTATTTATCCTGTGATGGTAAAGCTGAATTTTCAACATCATTACTCCAGTCTTCAGAAATCATTCTAATGTGCTGATTTGCTGCTTAATAAACAGTTCTGATCATCATCATTGTTGAAAGTGTTGCGCTGCTTAATATTTTTGTGGACATCATGATACTTTTTATTCCCCCAGGAATCTTTAGAAATCTTTTGTAACATTATAAATGTCTTTAATGTCACTTAATGTCACAATTGAATGCATACTTACTGAATAAAAGTATTAATATTAAAAAAAAATCTGACCCCAAACTTTTGAATGGTTGATTAATTACAAACACTGACTAAATCTACTGTACCATTCACTTCTAATGGTAACCTTACTGTATGTGAATGTGGGTGCATAAATGTATATGGCTGTGTTCGGACTTTATCTTACCATCGTAAGTGACATATGGAACCTGAAATCCCTTTCCACTGTTTCCCTCATTAGATATGAACTGGATCCACAGCTTGCGTGAACGGGAGGTGAAGGCGATTGGTCGCTCATAAGTTTGGCATGTCTCATAAGTTGTAATGGAAGTAGGCTGGGCTAAAAAAAAAAAAAAGAGGGGAGGAGCTCAATAACTTGGTTTCTTGCTGCAATAATTAACCAGCATCCAAAACGACAGGTATACCATACCACTCTTCCTCATGACAAGAACATCCCCACACTCGTCCTCAATTGGAAGGAAGATCTCTGGTACAACAATAAGGATGCGCCTCTTGTTCGGAGGGTTAATGGTCCAGACGCAGTTCACATTAGATGGATAGTCGCCAGGATAGTTGGGAGATTCGATGTAGCCCATGAAATCTCCCAGCTCACCACCACATAGCTGATCTGCACGGGATAAAACAGACAGACCCTTGAATTCACTGCTTATTATGTGATCTGTGAGTGGATTTGCAAGAATCTGACTTACTTTTGCAGTGAGATACATTGTTAGCGCCGTCAAAATCTGTAGTGGTGTTTCCAGGGCAGGTGATGCAGTAGTTCTGTCCGGACTCAGACTGGTAGGTACCACCCGGACAACGGATGCACCGGTGTGTGGTGGCATTATAATAATGCCCGAGAGCACAGTGAACTGGAAATAAGGGGAAGAGAGAATGCAAATTATATAAGCACATAAGAAATGTGCACGCTTTGAAGTATTATCCAGGAGTTGCAGTGTTTCCCAGCATACCTTTGGCTTCACAGTCTCTAAAGGATGTGCTGCCCGTGTGTTTAGTCATGAGTCCTCCTCCACAAGGGAAACACAACACACGGCCCGGCTCAGGCTGGAAGGTTCCCAGCGGGCAAGGCTGACACGGATGGAAACCATCAGCAGAGAACTGACCGGCAGGACACTGGCCTACAACCAGAGAATGAATTAAGTCACATTTTAAACATTTAATAAATAAAAACAGAACTTGCACACTACAGTTTAAATGTTTGGGGTTGGTAAAATTTGCGGTTGAGTAAAATGCAGTAAAACATATTGTGTTATATTACACTACCACTGTATAGAAATGCACAACCTGAACATTTAACTAAATAACTATAAATCATCACCATTATACCATCACATCCAAGCCATCTCCTTTTTGAACTTTTGCCATCTGGTCGGCGTTACAGAGCACCGAATACCAGGACAGCCAGGCACAAGAACAGTTTCTTTCCCCAGGCAATCTACCTCATGAACAGTTAATGTTCTCCCATTGTGCAATTAAAGAATGTGCAATAACCTTATACTTATTTATCTCCCTAAATCCTAGTACATCCCTACAACTTTATTTTATTTTATTCTATTCCTATTCTATCTATAGCACACCTATACATACAATTTATTCTTTTTTTGTGGTTTATATTTATGCATGTGTATTTTATTCACATCTTATTTTTATTATCTATGTGTTGTTGTTGTCTCCGTGTACTGGAAGCTTGTGACACTATAACAAATTCCTTGTATGTGCAAACATACTTGGCAATAAAGCTCTTTCTGATTCTGATTCTGATTCTGATAAACAGAAAAGTGTCTCAGTGTTTGTATCATGATTTCTTTTTAATTCCACAAGGGAGAGCTAAAAGCAAAGAGGTCTCAATCAATAGTCAACTGAACTTAAGAATTGAAGTATTATGAGCATTGTGTGCACTGCAACACGCATGAGAATCGCCTAAAAATGGGTTAGCATTGAGGTGTGGCTGCGCTTGAGCTGCTCTAATGGTCAAATTGTGCTTCTACCAATTGATCCAGACTTTGCTCAGTCCTTCATAGGAAATCACACATTTGCATTATAATGGGCAATTCTGGGATTTTTGGGCAATATTGACCCCCGAATTTCAAAATGTATTGATTAATTTAAAAAAAGGGGATGGTCTTGCATCAATCAGTTCCAATAATCAATAGGTGTTACATTACCATCACAAAGCTATTCATTGATTGAGTGTTTTCTAATGTGTATCCACACACACCTCCACATTCGGAGACGTTCTTGGCCCCTGCGATGCCCTGTCCCTCGGTGCTGGGGCAGGGCTCGCAGGACAGCTGGCCCTCTCTGTCCTGATAGGTTCCTGGCGGACATATCATGCACTGTTCCTGTTCTCCGCTGTAGAACGTTCCCACACCGCAGCTGACTGGGAGATACATGAACACACAGAAACACACACAGACTTATGAAACTGTCTTCAATAATACACCAGTTCAGAAAACAAAAGCGTTTCACAGAATGCTCACCACACTTCCCGTCGGTGAGGACTTGTCCTATACTGCAGGCCTCATCTCCATCTGTCTGTCGCACGGCACGCTGGGCCACCTCGTACGCCGTGCCGGAGAACTGAATGTAGAACTGCTGCTTACTGATGGACTTCCTTAGTGTGCGCATGGCGTTCTGCAGCCTCAGTTTGGTCTTCTCACGCACACAGTCCACGTTACATGATTCTGACACATATATAAGTATGAAAACAATCACATTTGTATTCTAAAGTCACAGATGGCATGACATTGTGAACATAGAGAGAACTAATGTACACACATTAAGGCAATGTTACCTGAGGCTTCCTCTTCTTTCATTTCCATCTCAAACTCCGCTGTGATGTGGGAGACTTCCTTGGATGGAGACTTGCGGCCACGACGGCGCTTTTTGGAAGAGTCGCACTTCAGATTCACAAATGTCACCTGACAGTCGTCTGTGCAGGGGAACTGACCAGCTGCTGAAAGAAAAGGAAAGATAAATGGGAAAGAAAAATGAATGTAATCAGGAAAGGAGAAGAGAAAAAGTAAGTGAAACAGGAAACAAGAAGAATAAAGGAAGGATACAGAAAAGAAAAGGAAACAGGTAGAAAGATCAAATAAAAGAGAAAAAGCAAATGAGAAAGAAAAGAGAAAAGGAAAGGAAAGGAAAGGAAAGGAAAGGAAACAACAGGAAAAAATAAAAGGGAAAATGTGAAGAAAAAATGATAGGGAACAGAAAATGGAAATGGGGAAAAAAGAAGAGAAAAGAAAAACGTGAAAAGGAGAAGACATGACGCATGAAGGGGAAGGTAAATACAAAAAAGGAAAGGAGAAAAAGAGGAAATAGGAAAAGAAAAATGGAAAGGAAAAGAAAAGAAGCAGGAGAAGGCAGAAAATGTAAAGAGAACAGGAAAAATAAGTAGTGAAAAAAGGAAAGAAAACAGGAAACAGTAAATAAAAACAAGCAAACAAAAAAGATTAAAGGAGAAGAGAAGAAAAAGCAGGACAATGGAGAAGAAAACAGGAATCAGAAAAAGAGGGAAAAGGAAAATGATGAATGAAAAGAAAAGAAGACAAAAGAAAATGAAATGAAAAGGGAATAGTAACAACGTAAAGAAAAAGACAAAAAAGGAAAGGAAAAATCAAGAAATGAAAAGGGAAAGAAAAAAGAGGAGAAGAAAAATAGGAAACAAAGAGAAAAATGAGTTAGACTATACATGTTTCATCATTTTATGAAAACATACTTTTGAATGTGCAGTGTTTGGTGTGTTATTTCTCACCCTGAAGGCCCTGTTTTCCCATTTCCCTGTGTTTCTCCTTATTGCGGGGTCTCAGGTGGCACTTGGCATCTTTGATCTTAAACCGTGCTTTCTGCTTCACAGGCTGGGCCAGCGTCTCTGATGGACAGGAAATCGGCAAAGTCTCACTTTCACTTGCATGGTTTGGATAATAATCATGGAAAACAACAAAATATAAGGCCTTTTAGAAATCCAACATTCAAACACACTAAATCTGTCCTGTGGGCTGAGCGGCCCATTCCAAAGTATTAAAAATGTGAGTATCTAGTTTAGCACAATAAGTCCAAAGTCAGTGAGAGAATGAAGGGAGACGAAGGGTCAGGAGTTGAAGTGAGAACACACTGCGGTTGAGGACTTCAGCTGGTCTGCTAGAACCATATCGAGCGGGTGGCGGTTTTGGACCCTGGCAGTAGGAGTTTGGTAGTGAACCTTTTCAGCAATGTTTTTTTTTTTTT
>NW_015548309.1:1401240-1422605 GCF_001515605.1 Sinocyclocheilus anshuiensis | reverse complement strand
GTGAATCGAGCGTGAACTGTCTGTTTACTCGTTCTCCCCGGGCCCCATGTGTAGAGGCCCTCAGGAGCCGCTGTGGTAGAATCCCGTCTGTGTATTTCAAATCTTTCAGCATGTAGACGTGCAGCCAGCACAGTCATTTACTCAGGTTCACAGCATTCCTATGTATGCCGTCCAAAATAAGAAGCGGTATGTGTGTGTGTGTGTGTGTATGCGAGAGTATTTCTAAGCAGTCTGTCTGTCCGAGTCTTGCTTTGCTGTCCAATATCTACACAACGAACCACATGGGGAATGTCGAATTCTGAGAGCTGGGAAAGAGAGAGTACTGGGGATAATAGTAGCGTGTTTGTGACCTCAGCAGGGTTGAATGATGGGACCTGTACTAATTCTCTGAGCCCTTTTTTAGTGATCCAGTGTCTGTCATGCAATGTAATGGAGTGGAACAGGTCATGCCACATGAGTTGTTTACAGTTGTCCTGTCTGATCTCTGCTGGAGGGGCCAAAAAAGCCAGAGAGGCATTCTGGCACAAGGCAAGGGCATGTGAATGTCTGCGCCCTTAGTGAACCGAGAGTCTGAGATGTAAGACATACTAGACTTATGGTGCAAGGAAAGCAAAGGAACGGAAAGGAAACAAGAAAAAAGAGAGGAGATACAGGAAAGTAAACAGAAAAAAAGGAGAAAAGGGAAAGAAAAGAGATACACCTGTCTTTTAGATTTTTGATATTTATTAAAATAAACTGTAAATTCATATCTACACTGTAAAAAACTTCCTGTAGAAATTACAGTAACTAACTGGCAGCAGTTCGCTGTAAAAAAGAGATGTAAATCAACTGTAGAGAACTGTATATTAACAGTTAATTACTGGCAGCAACCACAGCTGCTTGGGAAAATTAAAAATATGAAGTTACACAGTTGTCATTGTTTTTTTTTCCATTGTTATTTAATGGAACTGCTAATTTTACAATTTGTGCATATAGTTTTACAGTAACTGAAAAGTGAAGCAAACCAATTACAGTAAACTTTACAGTATAACAGTATATTTTCTATTGTTTTAAAATGCATTACTCAAGAAAGGACCAAAAAATGAATACAATAATAAAATATTTTACAGTTAAACAATATTACACTGTAAATACATTTACAGCAAGTTAAATGACACGGTAAAATAAAATACAGTATTTTTGCTACAAAATAAAATTACATTAAGTTACCAGCGAACTGTGGCCAGTTAGTTACTGTAATTTCTACAGAAGTTTTTTTACAGTGTAGATATGAATTTACTGTTTATTTTAATAAATATCAAAAATCTAAAAGGTGTGCATTATAACTGAGAACTACATGAACACTTCACAGTTGGTTGTGTTACTGTAAGTAATTTTCCTCAAATGCTATTGAGCTTTAAATTTTGGCATATTTTCTGCTTTAGCCCATATTCGTAAAGAAATAAATAGCAATATTTACATATGTCTACATGAACACGTTACAGTTGGTTGTGTTACTGTAAGTCATTCTCCTCAAATGCTATTGAGCTTTAAACTATGATATATATTTTGTGTTTGAGCAGGTTGACTCCCTCTCATTAGCATGTTGTGCAGAGGAGAAATAAATGCGGAACTACATTCAGAAATAAATGAGTGATTAAAAGAAAACAGTTAGGATGAGTTTAGCATTTCCTTAACCATTTTTCATTTGGCCACCAATTTATTTTATTTATTTGACTATTTTCATCACACGTTTAATTATTTATATATGTATTTAAACAAGGATGTAGACAGATGTAAGATGTACCTGTGCAGGTTTGCATGGAGCTACTGCTGGAAGTAGTGATGTTCCTCTTCACTGGAACTTTACCTGCCTGGACAGGTACACCGCAGCTCAGAGTGTAACTGTTCTCAGAGTCTAAATCACACACACGCACATAGAAAAAAAAAACGTTTAAACAGATGTTCCAGGTCCAGGTGCTGCATGCACCCGAGTAATGTTTTGTAGTGCATGTGTATGATATATGTGTGTGTGAGTGGAGAGGGTTGGCTGTCAGGATGACAGAGTATTGGGAATTTGTCTAGAGAGTCATTGGCCTGACTTCGGCCTTGCAACAAATCGTCCACATCAGGATCCTTGGATACTCACCATCAGTATCCTACTCACCATCAGTATCCTAAAAGAGAAACTCTTTTGACTTTTTTATAGTGGTGTGAAAAAAATCGGAATTCAGTCACTTGAACCATGTAATGTAAATGTGGCCTAAGTGATAAGATTTTTATCACCTAAAAATAGGTGACAAAATACCATAAAAAAAATAAAAAAAAATACCATAGCAATGAAAGAGAGAGATCCGTGTCATATCTATAGCCCAAATTATGGTGACCAGACTCTTTAGGATTGGACCAGAAAGCAACCATCGAGAACACCATAGCAACACCCTAGCAGCCACATAGCATCTACCTTGAAAACGTTAGAAACTATCTAGAAACCACACTGATCACTCTAGCAACGTTAATCACCCAGAACACCCTAGAAGCTACTGTGAAACCACCTAGCAACCACCCTGAACATCCTAACAGCCACACAGCAACTACCCTGAACACACCCTTGAAACCACCTAGCAACCATCCTGATCACTCTAGCAGCATTCTAACAATCACCAAGAATACTCTAGTGAGCTGCATAGCAACTACCCCTTAAACCCTAGAAACCCCCTAGCAATCATATTAAACTTCCTAACAACCACACAGCAACTACCCTGAACACCCTCGAAACCACCAGGCAACCATCCTAATAGCGACATAGAAAGTGCATAGCAACTAACCTGAACAACCTAGAAACCACCTATAGTAGCAACCACCCAGAACACCATAGTAACCATCTAGCAAGGCCCTAGCACCCACTCAGAACACCTTAGTAACCAAACAGAAACAGCCTGGCAACTGTCCACAACTCCCTAGCATCACTGCTGTCAAAATGTTTAAAAAAAGTTAACTTGTTACAACCACACCAGACTGGCAGCTATTTTTCCCCTGATAGATCGTCTGTCATCAAGAGAATAAAAAAGCAAATAAATAATTAAAAACTAAAAGTGTAGCTTTAAAAATAAATCAAGGGATAATACACAAAAAGAGATAAGAATGACAAAAAGAAAGATGGATAGATCATCTTAGCAGAGCTGGTGCAGCCAAAACATAGCGATTCACCAACACACCCCTCAATAAAAACACACATACACACCCCACACATTGATAGCCAGGAATAGGGTGGTGTGGTGTTTTGGTTTAGCTTAATAAAATAATTTCTGTTTGTACTCCCACTCGTGCTCCGACATGCTTTCAGGAATCTGCTACCATTCACCTCCAGTAAACTCAACTAAACACACACACATCTCATACGACACAAAACGGTTACCAGCATCCCAACCAAACAACAGCCAGCCCATGAGGTGCTTTTGATGAGGAGGTTTGGGACAGTGTGTGAAGACAGCTTCTCTATCCACAAGTCGCCCAATGTAGGCATCGTTGGTTTTAAATATTAGTCTACCCAAAATGTAAATTCTTCAAATAAAAATGAAGATGTTTTGCAGAATGTTAATGCTGTTCTTTTCCATACAAAACAGCAGGTGGTGAACAGTTAGCGCCAAGCTCCAAAATTGAAAAAAAAAAAAGAACCCCAAAACTATACTTGCACTATTTTCCAAATCTTTTTAAGTTGTATGATGGCTTTGTGCGATAAACGGACAGATATTCAGAAAGATTCATAGACAGTCGTTATTCAGAAAAATGTCAAGCTGTTGTTGTACAAGTATGACTGCAATTTGAGAGCTGCAGCAGAGAGGAAGATTTTTAAAACCTACCTAAATTTATGAATAAAACAAATATATAATATAATTTTTAGTCATGTATGTCACTTTAATACTTTTATTGTTAGTTTTGAAGCTTTAAGTTGTTGTATGTATAAGAGCAGCCTGAACATTTTGCTAAGCATCTCATTTTTTTTCTTCAACAGAAGAAAACTACAGTGGAGAGGAAGATGTTCACTCAATAAAAAAACACATTTAGGTCCATTCTGATACTTTTTGATTGATACTGAGCTTGAAGTTGTATTAAGTAAGTATAAGAGCAGCCTGAACATTTTGCTAAATATCTCCTTTTTTATTCCATAGAAGAAAGCAAGCCATATGACAGAATTTTTATTTTGGGGTCAACAATCCCTTTAAGGCAAATCTTAAAGTCTAATAGTAAAAGACCCATTTACATCTAAAACATTAATTTGTAAATCCACCCAGAAAGCAGAAACAATATGTAGTGTGAAAGGTGACTCACCTTGACAGGTGCGTTCGTTAGTCAGGAGTTTGTGTCCTTTCTGACAGCTGCACTCAAAACTGCCCACCGTGTTCCGGCAGAAATGATCACATCCTCCATTATTCTCCAAACATTCATCGATGTCTGCAGAGAAGAGGAAGAGATAATGATAATAATGGTGAAAAACACTAATATGGGGGTATAAAACCAGTACAAGTATTCTCATAAACAGCTTTTTGGATATATAAACGGTTATCCTAAACAGGCAGCCACATACACACCTTCACAACATCATCTTAAATATATCAGCCAACCCTGGCACGCCGTCCACAAACCCAATAAAAGCTAATCCTGTCAACAAATGTGTAGGAAACTGTGTGTGTGTGTGTGTGTGTGTGTGTGTGTGGATTTTGGGGTTTCCTCTGCAGTTATTTCAGTAGCTGTAGCAAACACACGTTGGCTCAGGTTTGCACTAATATTAACTGAACTGAGGTGGGACAGAAAGTTTGCAGTAAGCTTAAGACCACAGATACACATGCTATCTGAACATGGGGCGGCACCATTACATAAGGCAGGTAACGTGCCAATTTACACAAATCAACAAGTCATTATGGTTTCATTTTATTCAGATTCAAATTTTAATATTAAATAATCTCGTTTAAACTAACAGGCATGCATTAAATTGACTGTGAATACATGATATACATTGATAATAATAATAATAATAATAATAATAAAATGTTTCTTAAATAACAGATCAGCATATTATAATGATTTCTGAAGTATCATGACCATGAAGCCTGGAGTAATGATGAATGAAAATTCAGCTTTGCCATCACAGATATAAATTGTGTTTTAAAATATATTAAAATAGAACAATTATCTTAAATTGTAATAATATTTCACAATATTACTGTTTCTTTTAACATTAGTATTAACGTTTCTGTATCTTTGATCAAATAAATGCAGCCTTGATGAACATAAGACCCAAAGGTCCAAAGGACCCAAACTTTTGAACGGTATAAGATATAAGATCTGTATAACGATATAAGATCTGTAGCATACTTTTAAAATGAATTATTTAGAAAGAAAAACTGAAACATGTAGAGTACAAAAGTCTGAGCTCACTAGTGAAAACAAAAAAATTTTATATCAAACTTTCTTTGTTTTAAATACATCAAAATGATAAAACTCCCTGTTTTTTTTAAAGGTTTAAATTAGAATTTGTACAGCAAATTTTCAATATGATCTCAGACTTCTGGATCCAACTGTATGAAGTAGACTTTAACAGGTAACCTTAGTTATCAAATGTCAAATAGTTGTACAACTCTATGCTAAAAGTTACACTGTGTCAACTAGATTGAAAAATATATGAATCACTCTCTTTTAAACAGAAACTGGAACTATACATCATTTGATTTATATGATTATATGCTTCCTGTTTCAGCATTCAACATCAGCATCATTCAAACTGGAGCTGTGACCACAATTTCCCTGCTGGCTTTAAAATCCACACAATCTTACACCACCTAAATCATTCATCTTTACAACTCTGCAACACACACAGTTTGAATAGAATAGAATAGAATAGAATAGAATAGAATAGAATAGAAATATTAACCAGGAATTAATCAGTCTATTTTCTGTCTACCTGTTCAGGTTAACACACTCTATAGTCATAGTTGACAATGCCCATTATATTAATAAATCATCAGAATCTCTGCATTGAAAAGATGTTGTCTAGGAGCTTGATAGCTAGTATAACATCATGCTGATTCATTAACAGAGTAAAAACATTAATGCATAAATGACATAATGGAATATTTAACAGTGATTGAGCATTCACACTTCCCGAAAACACTCACACACAAACATGCACTTTATTCCAATGGCTCCTTAGCGCAGGCAGGGGGCTAATGATATTCCACATAATGAAGTTTAATGGGACTAAATAAGCTTTGAGTTTAAGCAAACATTGGACATTTTTCACATCTGTAAATGATAAACAACTGCAGCGACGGTGAGAGGCTGAGAGGCTGAGAGGATTCATCTACATCGATTTTCGATCGGAAACGAGGAGAGTAAACACACACAGCACTCAGAAACGTCTTTAAAAAAACAAGTGCTCTGCTAACCTGATCCGATTTGAAAGAAAGCAAGCAAGCTCGCAAGAAGAATGTGGAATCCCCATGAGCTCCAGAGCGAACGGCTGTACTCAGGGATGTGTGTAGCCTTACCAAAATTTAGAGCAAAAAGCAATTAAAATTAATGCATTTGTGGAAACATGAACCTCTACAAATAAGTTGGGACAGTTTTCAACAAAAGGAGTGTTTTTGCCGATCGTTTTCAGGCTGCTCACCTCAGGCTAGCTAATCTCTGAGAAATGCGCCGTTGAACGCTCCAGTGTATTTTTTGGAGATTTAAATGGCCTGTTTTATTTGCTTTGTTCATAAAGGGATTTTGCCATGTAATAACACAGGCGCTGCATGTCCAGAGCCGCCAGGAAAAACGAGCGTGATTTCGCCCCCGACACTAAAACTCTTCGGAGCGTGCGGGGGTCCGTCGGGGCATCTCAGTGTCATCCGAGGTGATGCCGACTGGCTGCTATTGTGCGGATTACTCGGCTCGGCATGTATTAATACAAATGGATCCTCTGTGCCAGAGCTCACTGTCCCGATTACAGAGAGAACTGGAGATCTGAGGGAGAAAACAGGCCTGCTGTATGACCCTTACCAGCTCTACAGTAGACTTTACACAGTGCTGACTGGTAACTGTGAGGACAGGTAAGCATTCTGAAAAGACCCTAACAGCATCAAGATCTGGTCAGAACAACACTGCATATTTATCAAGAATCACCTACTTAGACAGGTGGAGATCAGACAATCACAGATCATAACAACAGAGCAGCATCTTTGCAAAAGTCCTACAGACAATACAGAAAAATAGCAAAAAATAAATAAAATAAATAAATAAAGTAAAATAAAATAACTAATAATAATAATAAAATAAAATAAAAAATTACATTATTTATTTTATTTTACAATTCAATTAACCAATTCAAAAGTAAACCTAATTCAGAAAAACAAAGCAGAATATAACGTTTTGCTCATGGGTATCTTAGTTAATAAGTTCCTCAAACAAAACTGAATATCTTTAAGATTTAAATTTTACTTACCTGAACAACTTAAAATTAAGTAATTATAGTGCATGCAAAAACCAACTTTTTTCCCAAAAAATTGATATATTTAAAAAAAAAACTTTTTCCACATATTTCTGTAAAATTAAATAAACTCTTATTAATTTATTAATTTACATTTTATAATAATAATAATAATTAGTTGTAGTAGTAGTAGTAGTATTAAAATAATTCATAATAAATATAATAATTACTATTGTTATTATCATTACTGTCAATTATTATACATATTTTAATACTCATACATTATTATTATTATTAATCATTTTGTCTTCATTAATATGTATAATAAAAAATACGGCATCATAATTATAAGAAGAGTTGTTGTTGTTGTTGTTGTTATTGTTATTACTATAATAATAATTATTAGACTTATTATTAATATTTTATTATTATTATTATTAGCATTAGCATTATTATTTTACAAGTAATAATAATAATATACAATGCCATTCATAAACTAATATATTTAATTTAACTCAATTTGTTTTATTGTGCACAAATCAGTGGACATTTTTCTAAAGGGGGAAACAGAGTAATTAAATGAGACTCAAAGTTAAAGTGATAATTGGCAATGATAGATTCATGGTTAGATAGCATGGTTATTGCTAGTCAGCTATACTAACAGCTATACTAGCAGCAGAAGAGCAGTAATCAGCATGGTTAACAAATGCTAAACTCTCCTTTCAAACCATTTCAGCCCCAAACACGCAAATATGCAGGCCAGCGGAGACGTGCCTGGGGTACCATCAGCCGGACCGAAGAAACACACACACACACACACACACACACAAAATATTTATTCAAAATTTATTATAAAAACTATTTTATTTTTTAAAAAGTAAGATAATAGTCAATAATTTAAATAATTCAATTTAAATAAGTAAAAAAACATTATTTTATTTTATATTTTCAAATGTTATTATTATAATTTTTTTTTAATGTAATACATGATTGTATATTCCTGTATAAATACATTTAGGCAATACACACAGCTTGATTCACACTAGATAAAAAAAAAAAAATAACATAAAATTGGGCAATCATTATTGAACTCAAAGTCTGTTAGGGGTGTATCCTACCTCCAGCCATTCAGCTTTAAGTCAGAGGCATCAGAGCATAATATGTTGATATGGACAATCGAAAGGACGCTTGAGAAACACTGTTTACTTACACTCTGGACCTCAAGATCCACTTTCCTACAGAGATTAGCTCTAACCTGGATTAAACACACTTACCTGCAGCTTGTTCAGGTGTGTGTGATGAGGGTTGGAGCTAAACTCTGCAGGAAAGTGGATCTCGAGCTCTCCTTTCAAACCATTTCAGCCCCAAACACGCAAATATGCAGGCCAGCGGAGACGTGCCTGGGGTACCATCAGCCGGACCGAAGAAACACACACACACACACACACACACACACAGAGAGATATGAGCACATGCACACAAGATAAACTGTTCGTTCCCATAATTCATTTCCCCCCATGACACCGTACACACACACCTTCTAATCAAACATCTGGAAACTGTTCGCAGTCATTTCAATCACTCTCTCTAGCCTCCCTTGCTCTCCCTCTCGCTCGATATGTTCCCGCGTGCGATCGAGTTTGTGTCTGTCAGCGAGCTGGCCGGGCTCTCCTGTCTGTCATCGCAGACGAAGGGCCTTTTATCAAATTCAGGCATTTAAACATGCCCTAAATAGTTTATATTGAAATGCTTATGTTACAGAGACAAGATGGGGCAGCTCCCTGCGAGACCACTCAGTGAGGAGGGGAAAGAAAGTGTGAGAGAAATAAAGTGAAGACGACAGTGGAAAAATAAGGAAAGGTCATTTGTAGACATTTACACGCACCCACACACACTTATTATAGCAGCGTGATCTGAATGAGATGCACTTTTCTGTTTAGTCTGTGGTTAACGTTGGTAAAAGTGCAGAGTTGCCTGGGTTATTACACAAGTGGCACTTGTGTCTTTTCTGTTATGCACAACATTTACATCCCAATTACATATGAAGGATGAACATTGAACAATATCATTATTGTGCTTTCATCTATTCCAGCCTCCACAGATTTAAATCTAACCCAATAACCATCGGCTAAATAGTCTGTTAAAGATGTACTGTTTGGTCATGACATTTTCCCACCGGTTAATCGATGTGTGACAACACCGGTAATACTGATATCACCGTTGGGGTGTTGGGGGGGGCGAAAACCTTCTTTTCTTAGCTTTCAAATGGCTTCACTTTTTAATTATTTCAATTTAATTTAATTTAATTTAATTTAATCATTCAATTGCCGCAATTCGGCATCAAGCAATTGTTCGTTTGAGCTTTTCCTCGGATTTCTTGGCTTTCAAATAGCTTGAAAACTGAAAATCAGCAAACACTGTGGAACCAAATAAATAAGAAACATAGAACGTTTATTAGCAAAACGAATAAGAAAGCTTGGAGGCACGGCAGATACACCTTGATGTAAATTAAAATAAATAAAATAAACAAAGTTTAAATAAAGTAATCAGCAAACACGGTGGAATCAAATAAATAAGAAACGAATGTTTAAAAAAAACTTCCAGTCAATAGGCTTTTCAAAATCTAAAATATTGGCAAACAGGCGCCTTTGCATTTCCTTTCTAAACAATCTTCTGCCATCGTCTTGTCTTTCTCCCCTCACTCTTGTCAGTCAGCTCGACTCACTCTCCTCACGTGATAAATAAAATCGGACTCCTGCTCTGTGGTGCACTGTCATTCACGCATGGTTCGGCACGCTGCATTGAGCGTTTAGTTTTTAAAAGTGTCTGTCCTCTAACTGAACTAGGCTAAATGATTTTTGTTTCTTTAAATAAATCAAAACGACGGTGGGGGGCGGTGCCGAGGTAGGCAAATTACGTAACCGGTGTTGCGGCTTAACACCGGTATAACCGAAAACACCGTCTATCGCAGCAAGCCTAAGTTAGAGTCCAATGTAACATCCTTTAGGTGGATGCTCGGCCCTGTTTTTGCACCCTTGTTCTTTTACTAACGAGCTTGATTACATGCTATTTTTACAGAGTTCACTAACAGGCAGTAATAAGCGGTCACTGGTACAGCACACCTGTGATAATTGACCTGAAAGTATGTGTGTGAGTGCATGAGTGTGTGTGTGTGATAAATGGTGTGTCAGTGAACAGATCTAAGGCCTTTTGCTGGATTTATGAAGGCAGACCCTCAGGCGGGCCTAATTATTAGGGCGGGTCACAGCTGAACCAGACCAACATCCATCTTACAGTACAAACACAGAGATACACAATACACCCCTCTAATGCCATCATATTAAAACTCACAAAAAAGTACAAGATAAAAAAATGGGACAATTTTAAAGATGTTGTAAAATTGAACTTCATTTCTATTAGCTTTAAAGCTGGCAAACTCCTAAAAAGTCGACAAAATGAACCTTTCAATGCTGATAAAAACATTTTAAACCAGCCTAAAATGGTTGGCTGGTCTGTCAGCTGGTTTTAAAAAGGTTTCAGCCACTTAACAGCTTGTCAACATTGGGAGACCATTCTAAATCAGTTTTACTTCTTTACATTTATTTTTTCTAGATAAATTTACAGTATTTCTACTGTATAGTAAAATATTGACTCATCTTGCACTCAGGGACAAATTTTTGTACAATCAAAGAGATACACAAAACACCTCATGCTAAAACATTACACCCCTCTAATGCCATTATATTAAAACTCACAAAAGGGTACATTATTGTATGTTACAAGATAAAACGGTTGGAAACATTTAAAGACCACAAAACCAGTCGGTCAGCAGGTTTTAAAAGGGTTTCAGCCACTGAACAGTTTGTCCACATTGGGACACCATTGTAAACCATCTTAAAAACATGCAAACCAGCTTAGGCTGGATTAACTAGAGCTTTTTCAGCAGATATTTAGATTTACAGTATTTTTTTTTACTTCCTTACATTATTTTTCTAGATAAATTTACAGTATTTCTACTGTACTGTATAGTAAATATTGATGACTCATCTTGCACTTGTAAACTTGCATATTATGCTATTTTTTTTCAGTAGCAAATCATTCTATTGGCTGTGATGCAAACGAAAGCCTCTTAATTATTCACAAAAAAAGGGTTTCGCCCAAACTTCCTGTTTCAACAGGAAATACATCAGCACAGAAAAGAAAGGTCTATAAAGGCCTTCTAACCTTAGGATGGCGCTATGATTGTGTGTTTATATGTGTGTGTGGTTTTGTATGACAGCCTCACTAATCAAACAGGGGCTGCAGAGGCGTATTGCTGTACATTCGTGCTACATTCTCTTCCTTCTTGAAGAAACCGTCACATGACATGACCATGCCTCGTCACTACAGCAACCACTCAGGAAAATGAATAGAAAAAGCAGTCTATTTCAGACACATTCTCCTGAAGCGACCCACAGGTGCCCATACAGAGATACTCGTTCACCATCACCAATTTAGGTAGAACAGGAAGCAGTTCATTTTGAAGTGTGCAGGTCTCTTGGATCATAGTATGGTCAGTGAGTTCTTGAGTGTGTTTGTTTAGAGAGAACCCACCATCACCCTGTGCCAAGATCGCTCCGCAGTAGTTTTACTTTGAAACCCCTGGTCATTGACGTCAAAGCTGGAATTTCGGAAGAAGAAATGCTTCGCAGCCAAAGCAATAACAACACGGCCATCACCGACCCATTCCACACGACAGGACAAAAGGACGTAAGGCAAGTTGGTCTTGGCTTGGGATCACACACCCCCACACATCCACCAATACTGACCATTTTGAGCAAAAGAATTCATTTAATAACGCGTCTCCAATTTAATCCGAGCCTTGCAGTCTAAATACAGGAAATCTCAAATTGTTCCCTGACATTCAAAAGCACACGGAGGGAGGAAATCAGGACATGCTCCTTGCAACTTTAAACACAAGTCACACAAACACCACACATCTACACTGACCTTTGCAGGTCTTGCCGTCGGGTTGAAGGGTGAAGCCCACCGGACAACTGCAGCGCACCCCGGTGGCCGTGTCCTTGCAGGTGCGATCGCAACCGCCGTTGTTCACCGCACAGGTCTCTGGGTAAACAAACACACAGGATGGGACAGACAGAGGAAGTAAGGGAGCATAAACAGGATTATAAATCACTTTTAAACAGTTTTTGACAGTATTAGACACGGTTAACTAAGAACTAAGTTGTAAGTTGTTTTGAGAGCTAGGCTTGACTGCGGCTATTTTTTTGGAGCAGACAGAGGAAGTAAGGGAGCATAAACAGGATTATAAATCACTTTTAAACAGTTTTTGACAGTATTAGACGGTTAACTAAGAACTAAGTTGTAAGTTGTTTTGAGAGCTAGGCTTGACTGCGGCTATTTTTTTGGAAGGGTGAATGTAAAAAATTAATCCCAATGGGTGCAGCAGGTAGTTTATTAGGAATAACGAAACTAATACAGCACTTAACCTTAGAAGATGACAAGGTTCGTGACAGACATGAAACACATACTGCATGAAATCAGGACCATCCCTCAGCCTTCCTAAAGCCAAAGATAAAGACTTCCTTGGCAGCTTTGTCAATCAAAATGTGAAATTAAAAACAAACAAAAGGAAATAGTTGTGCTTTTTCCTGAGGTTAAAGTTAACAGAAGGGAAATCAGAAAAAGGACAGTGTTTCTGAATGTGGAGAGTGGAACCAGAGGGTGAGATGGTTAGTCTTGTCACATGAATGACTGTGGAGAGAAAGTCAAAACAAGCAGATCAATTGAAAAAAAAACAAACATTGTTTTACTTGCATTTGGAAGCATATGAAACTGGTTTACCCATTAAAACGTAATATATGAAATGTAATATATGAAACTCAATATGCAACTTAAATACTCAATGTTCCAGCTGCTAACTTGTCTTACATGTGATGTCATCACACAATCATGTTCATATGAAACAATCATTTTATGCAAAAAACAGCCACATATGTATATGAGATTTGTCAGTAGCTCCACCCACTGTGAAATCTCATTAGTCCAAACTCTCACTCCACAATCTATATTAAACATCAGATATGTTCTGATTGGACCAGATTTTATGCCCATAATCACACCTGGTCAGCACACGGTGCAAGGTTAACTTCTATGAAGTCTGATTTTCATGGTCAGATTTACAGTCAAGTTGGGAGCCAACATGTCCATTTGGGATCTTTGCTATAAGCCTTCATGTTTGCTTTTTGTTGACCACACAGTCCAAGACAAAGACCCACAGGGAATTTGATTGAGGATACAAAAGAGTCAAGGCGTAGAAAATCTCCATCCAAAACAGGACGTTTTTTTCTGCAGGATGAGGGAGTGGGTGAAGCGGCTTTCTGTTAATGATTTATTAAGCATGTCAAAAGACCCTGTTATTAGAGTCTAATGCTATGGGCAATTCAACTGCTCCAAGAACAGCTGGACCGTCTTTTGCCCAGGGACATGTACATGGGACACGCAAACAAAGTTTGATTAAGTTAGCTGTGAATGTCTGCACCAAATACCTGCATCAAATATTCTCAAAAAGGGGTGTGGTTAACTCTAAATGGGAGTGGTCTTCTGATTGATGGATTTGTATGTTTATATATCTCTCCAAGACGAAAGATGAAGATTCCTCAGCCATCATGTTCGTGTTCGTCGGCTCCTGTTGGCGAATGGCCAGATAAAACTAGAAGCCCACAGATGACTGGAGAGAATTTGACTGAACGTCCCACTGCTCAAAAGCAGCCCTTCTTTGGGAGGTGGAGGAAACCACAGATCGAGGGCTTCATTGCCTACAACAACTTTCAGATGAGGTGGTAAATCCGGGCTGCACACCATCTTCAACGCTCGGTGCCGAGAGACAGCTGCCCAGAGGTGTGTGACGTTTATTTGCATCACGCTCTGGAGGTCAACACATCAGAATCAGCCCCTTTCCACATGTGCCCGACACATGGCAGTTTATTTAGATCAAATTCCTTCAATTCCCCCCTGCTGCTAAGTGACCACCTTTTAAAAACACCTCTTTGTGTTCGGGGTCTCACTTTCTCTTCTTGTTCTCCTCCTCTCCAGTCTCTGGGTTTCCCCATCATGCCTGGGTACAATAGAAGCTTTCTTTCTGACACCGATTTTCCAGTTTGTCAGGATTGGTCACATCCTGATGCTGTTGGCCCCAGCTGTGACAAGAGGGCAGGATGAAGCGGGAACGCCGAGTGTCAAATGTAGCATTCTCCTGTGGCTCCTGTGTGATAGAACACACTATCCTACTATAGGATACTACTATAGCCAAGCTATTTGTGTGAATCTGTCATAATGGGCCCATTTGTGAATCATGAAACTTGGAACATGATCTTAGACTGGCTGGTGAAATAATGAGGTCAGTGAGTTAGACGGTGGTGACATCACATGTGACTTGTCGACAAGTTCTCAAAAGTCTTCACAACGTTCGTCTTCCATATCAAACGGCCACTTGTTTACCTCAGCAACAGAAAGGACGAGCAGTGAAGGAGGGAGAGAGAGAGAGAGAGACAGAGATACAAGAGATACAGAAAAAGAAGGGGCAGGCTGGATACAAGTCAAAAGACAAACTGCATGATCATGAGATGATGACAAAACAGAACACAGAAAGGACACTGTAGACACTCAGTGACAGAGGAGGAGCTGAAAGGAGGATGACATGAGAAGGATGGAGGTCTCATGGTGGGTTCCATGAGAGGAAGGTGGAGCATGCCGAGAGGTGGATGAATGACAGAGTCTGGGGCAGCGCTGGTTGCCTGTTTGTCTATGGAACACATATTACAACTGGTTTTGACAGTCGAGTCAATGCAGAAAACCGCTTTCCGAGTGTAGGGAATGGCCGGGTGCGTGTTGTGAGGATGGTAATGGCTTCCGAGCATGCAGATACAAGCACAGGATTGGTGTTAGAGTGTAAGGGGGTGGGGTTTTGGGCCCAATCCTGAATGGGTGGAGGCAAGAAGGGCCAATCAGGATGTGGACGTTTGCCTTAAAGGGACAGTTCACTCCAAAATGACTGTTCTTTCATTATTTCTCTGTTCCAAACCAGTCTGACTTTCTATCTTTTGTAGAACCCAATAGTAAATACTAAGCAGAATGTTCACACTGCTCTTTTCTGTTAAACGAAAGGGGACAGAGGCTGTCAAGCTCTAAAAATAAAAAAATAAAAAACGCACCATAAACTTAGCCCGTCTGACAATATTTGTAGGCTTCTGAAGATATATAAGCTGTGTGAGAATAACAACAAAATTTAAGTCTTTGTTGTGCTGAAAATCATCTTATTTTTGTTTGCATAGATCCAAATAAGGTACATCAAGATGCGTCATGCCAAGTTTAATGTCAAAAATAATCAATATGTCCTGATGTGGAATATTTGAATGTATGACTTCAAAATTTTTGATGACATATGATAACTTTGTGTGAGGAACAGACCAAATGTTAAGTCTTTATTTGCTGAAAATCATCTTATTTTCATTTGCATAAATTCAAAAATGGCACATTGAAATGCGTCATAGCTAGTTTGCTGCTACACGTCCTCATGTGCCATATTTGAACGAAGGTCAAAATTGAGACCAGTGATTTTTATCGTGCTTTTTGTTTTTGGTGCTTGACAGCATTTGTCCTATTGTATGGAAGAAAACGAGTCTGCACATTTTCTTCCTTTTTTCCACTCTTTTCCATCTTTTGGTTTTGCACAGAAGAAAGTTAGTCATACAGGTTTGGAACAACATGAGGAAGAGTAAATGGCTTTGGGTGAACCCTCCCTTTAAGATCAGGCACTGAAAATCTGTTTGTCCTCCCGTCTTCAGTCACAGACTGGAGGACACTAGAATAACATTGGGTGCGCATGTTTATAGAAATCTATCTGTATATTTGTGTGTTCATGATTTGAGTGTATACAGACTTGGCTCTGACTGGCCACATTTAGAGGACTCCACCAATCAGAGGTTGGAGTGAGTGCGATGTCACAGAAAAATTAAATAGATAAGCAAAAGACAAAATTATCAATTATCCACTACCTCTAATGTGACTACAGTAACCAAAAAAAGTACAGAGGGGTTACTATTAATGTTTTTTTTACCAATAAAGAAGGAAAAACAACGGAATAGAAACAAATTTCACACGGACAAAACCATGCAGGCGAATGACAACTCATGCGTTAGTGTGAGAGGACAGGAAGTGAGCCGATAAGAAGAAAGCAAGAGTGCAGGGAGAAGGAAAACATGCAATTGGCATGAGGAGGAGTGAGGGACGCTCTAAATGAAAAAAGAGTGACAGATGAAAGTGGAGTGGAGGCCAGTTTTGCATTGTTTAGTGACTTTTTATTCAAGGTTGCAGATGGGGTTGGTTCATGCTTGTTGTGGGAGGGATCAAGGACGAAGAGATGCCATTGGCTGACTGATTTCAGAGGGTCAGGCAGGGGGGCGGGACTGGTGTACAGATTGGCTGGTCAGAAGGGATGCTGTTTTCTGATTGGTGGGGGCGCTACCGTTGATCAGGCTGCAATTGAGAGGTGTGTTTAACCCGTTTTACCCTTTCTTTCTTGCATTCGTTAGTAGATTTGCTTAAAAATCTCTTTATTCCAGTCAGAATCACCCTTTAAATTGCAGACAAGACAGGCAATCAGTAACTTTCACCAGAGAGGCAGGAGGAAGAGCAGGGAGCCCATGAGACACGGCACACACAGGAGCGAAAGGGGGATCCTAAAGGAGCGCTAAACACAGGGAAAGACCAGACCCACACAGCACAGCTAAACACACAGACCACAGCAAGGGTCCAAAGAGACAGAGAGAGAGGTAGAGGAGGAGGAAGAAAGGAGGAGAGGGGAGACAGGGATGGGTTGGGAGCAGTCTCTACACTCCTCTTCTGGTCCCTGCGGCCGTTTGGTGTTGCTCCGTGGAGGCTGGAAAGGAAGAATTGATTGAGTTTGATGGGAGAGAATTTGCTCCGGGCTCTAAGCTGCCAGAGAGAGACGAACCAATCCAGTGTACAGCAATCAGCAGGTACAACAAAACACAATTTTGTGCTTATGATCCTGTGACCAATGGAAGTGTGTGCATACAACCATAAAAAAGTAACATTCAAATTCATTTAAATTATGCTAAAAGGTAACTATTTAAAGCCATAGTTCTCTCAAAAATCAATATTCTTATCATTTTCTCACCTTCATGTCATTCCAAACCTGTATGACTGACTTACTTCAGGAAGCTAAAGAAGATATTTTGAGAAAATTGCAGTGTATTTTTTTCCCCACACACTCTCAGAAAAAAGGTACAAAAGCTGTCTCGGAGGCAATACCCTTGTAAAAGGTACTAATATGTATCATTTAGGTACTAATATGTTCCCTGAATGGGTCCAAAACAGCAGTGGACCCTATTTACTTTCATTTCAAAAAAAGTTATTTAAAATATATTATTTTATTCTTTCACAGAACAAAGAAAATCATACAGGTTTGCAATGACAGAAGGTTGAGACCATTTTCATTTTGGGCTGAACTATCCCAATGCACATTATTCCTTTCATTAAAATGTTTTGCACAACAAAATCTTAAATAGTAGAAGAAAAATCATTTGAATTTATGTACAACCACATGAGATTAAGACAAAACAGTAGCATAATAAAAGCTGTTTTACCATTTTGAGATCACATGACCAGCCAAATAGTATTTATGTTATCTCTGTAACCATCCTGCTACTGGACAATTTTGTGGAAGCTTGTGGAAAAATCAATCATGCCTGATTATAAATAAGGCATTTGTGCATTTGCATCAAGACGACTGACATACTAGGACGACATAAACAAAATGCTCCTTTAAACACACTTCTAATGTCACTAAAAATCTTGGAGTATCTTGGACTGAGCGTGAGGATCTGATTGGTCACACTGTGGTGCGATAAAAAATATATAACAGTGTAAATGTGTTTCCTGTGTGCTTCTGATGACTGATGACCCTTCACTTGCTCACAAGCCCATTTGAGCTCACTAAACCCACCTGCCAACTACTAGCTCTCAATCTCCTCATTACAATGTTTTAGTCCCAGCTCATGTGCACACACACTGTCTGGAAGGTTTTATGCTTACACACACCTTGAGTAATGATAACGACTGATCTAAATGTTAAACTTGGGGCGTATGTAGCCTTGTAACAGGAAGAAACTTTCATCAGATAATGATGTGGTAGCTGGCCTTCAGTTTCAGCAAGTTCATTGAGGAGACGGCAAAGACTTGTGAGAGCCAAATGACATAAAAGATGCTCTTTGGAACTCATGCACACACGTTGGCACAAGAAGTCATAAAAGCCAGTCAAACATTGCAGAGGACACGAGGTTCACCCTAAGAAAACAAGCATAAAAATTAAACTTACCTGCAACGGGTCATTTGTCTTCCCGAATTTCTAAAGAAAGAGAGAACCGAAAAAGAAAGAAAACCCCTATTTCCTCTTCATTTCTGAAGTATTGCCCCTGGATGCAGCCGTACCCACATGGCATATTAAGTTTTCCCTTTCTGCAAATATGGCAGAACTCCATGGGCCGACTGGTTGGTTTTTCCACCATTATCAGGATGATGAATGTATTTTGCACACTGAGAGTTCAGCGATGAAATTTCCATCATCAAGCACCTCTTCCCAAATCGACACAAGTACACACATCTCTTTCACCCAACCCACCCTTACGTAGTTTCACTAGAGCAAAGATACATCAGAAGTCTCATTTTCTGCTCTAATAGTCGCATGGAGCTGTGTGTGTGAGACAATGAGAGCATGAAAGCCAGATGAGAAGATGACTGACCAAATTAGCTGTGTCACTCCCTGAGTGTCAAAACTAATGGGCTTTTCCATCATTGAATTAGCCGCTAACTGCTAAAGCAAGCATTGCCATCCAGATTGGATGCTTTCATGGATGCCACATGGGCTGGGATTTGTAGATAATATATGAAACATGAGGTCAATCTCTGAATTTTCTCTTCTCGTCATTGTTACTAATGACAAACCTGTTGTGTCATATTTGAATGTATGCACATGCGATTAGAGAGTATTTTATTGGATTTGTAGGTGATTTTGGTCATTTCAGTAGCTCCATTAGACATCTAATAAAACTGAATGAAGACAGGGGCTGTGAAGCTACAAAAAAGGTACAGATGCTCTGATATTACAATCCTGTCTGATACTGATAAGCCAATTTCATTTGTTTTAAATTGAGCCATTACAACATTATAACCTAAAGTACAACACATGAATAGTCATGAATCTCAGATAAAGGTTATGTGTCATATTTGAATGTATGCACATGCGATTAGAGAGTATTTTATTGGATTTGTAGGTGATTTTGGTCATTTCAGTAGCTCCATTAGACATCTAATAAAACTGAATGAAGACGGGGCTGTGAAGCTACAAAAAAGGTACAGATGCTCTGATATTACAATCCTGTCTGATACTGATAAGCCAATTTCATTTGTTTTAAATTTAGCCATTACAACATTATAACCTAAAGTACAAAAAATGAATAGTCATGAATCTCAGATAAAGGTTATATTTAATAGTGTTATTAAACTATTCATGTTTTTTTGTTTAATTTTGAGCTTTAGGCAATCAAAATGTAAAACAGGCAGAAATAAACATGCACAATTAAATATAATAAGCAATATATCCAATTTATCATGCATTCCTAAAAAAAGCACTATAAAATTGCAAAAAAGCACTATAAAATTATATGCAAATATCATTTGCCTTTGTGCACATTAAACACTGTGCATTAAAACCACACCAGATTTATTTGTGAACAAAAATGAGATTTGAGACAACTTTTATGGTGTTTTTCTATTACTTTTGTAGCTCAACAGCCTCCATTCATTTTCACTCTATGGAAAGAGACGTTCAAATCTCCTTCCATGTTCCACGGGAGACAAAAAGTCATACAGGTTTGGCATAATATGAGGGTGAGTAAATGATGACAGAATTTTCATCTTTGGATGAACTATGCCTTTAAAGTTTTGCTTCATGACTGAAGGACGCTACAATTGAACTGCACATGTTTACAGATCCCCCAACCACAAGGAAGCAGTTTGTTCCTGGATGACACATGGGCTGGGATGTGGGGTGCTCGTCTCTGAGATGTGAGGCCAATCTTTGGGGTTAGCCATGCCAGAACCCAATGCACTCTCTTTACCGCAGCGTACCGGGACCCTCAGTGCTGTAACGGTGATATGGACCATTCGGCCGGCCTACAGAAACTCCTTCAACAAACATTCTGTCCAATCTGTCAGAAACAGCCTTGCACTTATAACCCTGGTAAAGCTCACTCACCTCACTCTCTCCCTTGGCTCATTGTGTAAATACGACGAGGCCAAGGTTTCCATGAAGAAGAGCTAAACGACAGTGTGTGTGTGTATGAGAGAGTGACTTACCAATGCAGGTCTTGCTGTCCGAATGCAGGGCATATTTCTGATGGCATCCACATACGGGCCCCACGTCGGTGTCATCGCATGTGTGTTGGCAACCACCGTTTCCATAGTTACATGTCACTGGCAACACACAAGAACTGTGAGGAGGGCTAAAAAGAAAAGTGTACTGCCATGGACACCCTTTTAATCAAGGTACATATTTAGTCATGGACAGATATTTGCTATATAAAAATGTATATAATCTTGTATATTTAGGATAGTAAAATAAACTTATCAAAGGAAGACAAAATGTGTCCAAAAGCTTTTGCTGATGTCAAAGGGCTTTGGCTGGACAAAGAGACTGACTAAATATTTCACATCTAATACACTGTGCAATACAGGTGCATCTCAATAAATTAGAATGTCGTGGAAAAGTTCATTTATTTCAGTAATTCAACTCAAATTGTGAAACTCGTGTATTAAATAAATTCAATGCACA
>NW_015548309.1:1387160-1401027 GCF_001515605.1 Sinocyclocheilus anshuiensis | reverse complement strand
AATTTGAGTTGAATTACTGAAATAAATGAACTTTTCCACGACATTCTAATTTATTGAGATGCACCTGTACTTGGATGAACAGGAGTTTCAAGGACTTTGGTCCACGGTTTTCCCACTAGTATTAAAAATAGAAGAATGACAAATTGTAGATGAAAGTTCTCCAGATGTTCAGGCCAGAGGCACAGCATTATAAACTAATATGTCCTTGACAGATCAGTGGCTGAGGTGGTTTGTTTAAGGAGACATCAGTATTAGAGGACAGACTAAAATCAATAAGAAAGCCTGTTGTTTAGCTTTGACGCCACCAGACGTTTTCCTTTGAAATGTATATTGAGAAGCCAACTTGTGGCCGAAAGGAAACTAAGGGATTTTTCATACCACTTGAAAAGAATCTAAACAAGTGTCTTCAACTTGGATGAGATCAATACTTACATGATGGCATTATAATTTGTAGCTACATCAATTATAATTATGTGGTAATTTTAAGTGTACATCAAGTATTTATTTCCTTTTATAAAAGGTTTTACACCTGAAGACATAAACAGCATTTCTGACAAATGTTAAAAATGTTGTACACATCCAGTCATGTCAGTCATGTCATAAGTTTCAATAAAGAGGTTGCCTTGTTGAGATCCATAATGACCAGCAGAGATATAAAATTATTAAAATAAAATTATACATTATAAAATAAATAAAAATGAATTATAAATTCAAAAATTATATATATATATTCATTTTTTTATTTATTTTTTAAATAATATATATTCTGGCCAGGGATTACATAATTCATGTATGACAATTTTAGAATTCTGAGAGAGGGAACAATGAAATTTGTAAGTTCAGTAATTTCGGAAAGTTGATACATACATTTGCAGTCATGCTGATTTTCGGCTAGCTCAAATCCTGGGCGGCACTCACACGCCACACCACCTTTGGGAGTCTCTCTGCAGATATGGGCACAGCCATGGTGCTTATTCATACAGTTCATCCCATCTGCCGAAAGAAAGACAGTGAGAAAAACAGAGAGAGAAACCTGAGTTACAGTCGTGTGATCTTCCCATTACAAACACTCCTCTGACAGGCTCCTGGAGATGAGCGTGTGATTTTTATGAGTGGTGTAAATTAGTTTAATGTTTCTGCCACAGGACCTTTTTTCACACACAGAACAACACTTACACTGACTGACCTGTGGAAGCACACACAAAAACTCTCTCCACGGACAACATGCTCAGCAAACATCTACACTACTTTTTTCCTCTTTCATTTTCCCCCATTTTGTTCTGAGATTGCAACATCTCTCCTCATGTTTCACCCACAGGAATAATTCACCCACGAATGAAAATTCTGTCATCACTTACTCTCCCTCATATCGTATGACTTAATTTCTTCCAGAGAAGACAAAAAGAGAGATTATGAAGAACATATTGGTTGATTTTTTCCAAACAATTACAATTTTTCTAATTATATTTATTATTAAACTAGAGCTTTAAAGCTTTAAATAAGACCATAAAAGTATCATAAAAGTGATGCACTATATTCCAAATCTTCTGACATATGTTCACTATACGTGAAAAATAGACCAAAATGTGAGTCATTACTCTCATAAATTGATTTTACAACTAATCTTGTCATTAAATTATTTTTGTTCAAGATCAAAAACTCTGATTTGTAAACTCAAATTGCAATTGCATTGAAACACAACCAGTATATTTTGTAATATATGTGCACTATATGACATATATTACCAGTATATATGACAATATATATATATATATATATATATATATATACACACACATACAAAGGTGGAAAGTAACGAATTACATTTACTCGCGTTACTGTAATTGAGTAGCTTTTTTGTGTACTTCTACTTTAAGTAATTTTTTAAATATGTAATTTTACTTTTATTTTACGTAGAGGTAAGGTAAATACTTGCATCGTTGCATTGGTGGTTAAAATGAAGCTTTGACAGTTTAGCAAAAGATTTTGCACAAATTAGCCAAAAAGACAGTGGAGCAGGTTGTGCGATATAGGCTATATCGTCTGCGAAAATATCGTAATTGTTGTTTTAACGATGTGCAATGACATTATCAGTATTTTGCCAAAAACAAAACAAAACACTCCTACAGTGCCGTGAAGTCTAGTAGATTAGACTAGAGCGCGCGCATTTAGAGTGCTTTCTTTCACTGCATGATTCAGTCTGTTAGATTGCATAAATTGACAATTTTCAATTTAGAAAATGTCAGAAATTTCAATTAGCTTTTTCCTTTCCCTCTGATCTTGTATGTAGAGTATAGTGCAGTTATCTACCATAGCATCTCACCATCCTTAGCGAATCCTCCTAGTTTCCTAAACAAAGTGATAACATAAAAGCCCTGAAAAAAAAGACACAGACAAGGGATGCCAGAGAGGAACTGTTGGGCTTCTCTAAAGGACATCCTCCTCATCTTCAGGCCAAACAATGAGAAAAGAATGTGTGTGTACACAAAAGCAAGTCTCCGTGGAAACATGGCGGGTTCTTGCATCTCTGCCCCCTCTGTAGCCTCTTCAGAAGCGCTAAGTGCTCTCAGGACAGAGCCTAAAGTGGGCTGCTTTTCTGTCGGCATCTTGGAAGACACCTTGATGTGCCCAATTAACATGAACTCTGGAGAGGGTGTCAGATCTTTAAATGACAAAGAGATCTGCCACATTTCTCACCCAACAGTAAGAGAGTGTGAATGTGTGCTACTATGAAGCATTTTTACTATGAACCATTACTCTAGGTCTGCGACTGGCAGACTTATACTACTATGAGACTTCATTAGGCCGCATAGGGTTTTGGTGGTGTTTTAACTGGAAGTGTTGGAGATGAAATGAGACCTTCACCCCGGCTAAAGTTTTAAACATGCCACACGGCTGTCACAAGAACACAGACAGGAAGGAAAACTAAATATTGACCCCTTTCACCATAACTCATTCGTCATTCCTCCATCTGTGTATATCCACAGCAGCACTCAAGAAAATGTGAGAAAAAAAAATTGCAATTATGGGAAATTTTAAGTGGGTGCTTGTGAGAGAAAAAGACAGCAGGCTCATGCACATACGTGTATGTGCCTGTGTTTAATATCAGCATGCACTCTGTGTGTCCATGCGCTCTGTTACCCATAAACCCACCACTTAAAATAAGTGCTCTAAAAGCCCCAAATGCGATGTCAAAAGGGAAGCCACCTTTTAAAGTCTAATGTATAATAATTTATACACCAATTACAGTGCAGCTTAACCCGGCTTTACTTCTGGCCCGACAAAACAGTCTCAGATGTCCATAGATGGAGAGAATAGGATGGAATCTGTCTTTGTAACTCTGAACGTCAGCGTAATTTGGATAAATTTGAAATAAAAGACCTCTGAAGATGGCCTCCACATCCAACAACTCTTTATAAGGGTGGAAAACGTTTGTTTTAGCAGGTGAGGCTAACACAGGAATATCACAGGAGGAGCCCAGTTGTTTAAAACATGATCTAGAGTGCTTTTGACGTGTATAATTGTTAGCGGTTAGAAATAAAAGAGTTAAAAACTTTCTGACAGAGAACAAAGTGAAACTCTGCTATACTTTGTGCTGTTTCTGACTGTGTGTAGCACCTACAGCTCTGCAGTTTCTTCTGAGACATCTGAAAAAGTTTTTTTTTAATCTTACAGATCATTTCAATCTATCTAATATGTTTGTTTGGCACATTTTGAAGTAAACTGGAGCAGAAAAGCACTCTTACTCATTTCATATGCAAAAATGCATTTTTTTTATCTTAAAGGCACAGTAGCATGTTTAATTCTAAAGCATCCATTAAATTCTAAAGATCAGAGAAAGGGTTAAAAGGGTCAATAAAAATTAAATTATGACTGTTTTGGACAAAACAATTGTGACTAATATTACTAATTATACAAAATTATGATATGACCCTTTGGCTAACAGGAAGTGAACCATTTTCTACAGTAACAGTAAAACCCTGGTTAAAAGCATGTGTGATCAAGTTTGAAGAGAAAAAACCTTTTCTGTCATTTTAAGTAACAAATGATCTTTAAAAATAGGTTACCTATACACAAGCGCACACACATGCACAAACATATCCACAGGCCCCCTTTTTCCCATCTCTTGTAAATGCCATTTTAACTGAAATCTGTCACTCTCTCTCTCACACACACACACACACACACACACACACACAAGCTTATTAATTACGGTTAACATTAAAGTGGACCTTTTTCTGGAACGTTCCCTGGCTAACCCAGTGACCCTTAATTATGTCACAGTGGCTGGAGAAAGAGACGGTATTCCGGGTTCTATGTTTGATTCTATTCTCTCTCTACTTATGTCTTTTTCTGAACATGAAGGTTTACAAAGACCTGGTGACTTTAGTGTGATCATACACTAACACACACACTTTAAGCCTCCTGACACAGTGCAGCTGTTTTCTTCAGTGAGGAAAGAGTCAGATAGCAAAAGTGGGAGAAAGAGAATCTAAAGAAAAAAAAACACCCCAGCTGGACCTGGATCAGGACACCAGGAAACAGGAAACCCGACTTTTTACTTAAGTACTAGATATGGGTGTTATGCCCATATCTAGTATTACTTATTTTTAATACGACTGACTTTGCATTTAATGGTTAACTTTTATAAAGAATATCTCTTTGGAATTGAGACTTTAGTCTTTGCAACTTTACAGATCTTCTTTATGCACCAAGAGCTTGTAACACTCCAAATTGAAATCGCATCATATGACCCCTTTAATAACAATATTGTACGTTACTAATTATAACACTTTAATTTTACAGAGAGTAAAGAACATTTACATTATCAAATAACATTTTCATTCAGTCTAGCCAGAGGCACTCTCAAAAACTCCCATTATGATCACTGAAGCGGTTTACACTGTTAAATGAATATATTACTTACATTCGTACGCACATCTGCACTTTGGCTCAGAAATCTGAGGGGGCACGTGCCCCCGCGATGGACTGAAGCTAAAAATACAGCCTATGATCTGTACCTGCACTCGCAACCCAGATAATTTCACACTATAGTAACTAACTACGGTATGTATAGGTTAGGTTATACTTAAATTTGAGTCTGTACACAAAGCTATCATGTGACTTTATAAGACTTAGAGCAGTGTTTCCCAACCGGGGTGCCGTGGCTTCATAAGCTCAACAGAATCATTTGTGATTGGTTATAATGCAGCGCTGTACAAACGCATCTGTCTCTGGCTCAGTGCCAGCCAAAGCGCGAACACATATTTGAATTTAGCAGCTGATGCTGTGCCGCACTGAACGATATAATCACACCGGTGTGATTGTATCACATATAAAAAATATAATACGCCTATTTTTTGTCTTTTGGAAGCTGCATTCAAACTCCACTTGGCTCAGAAATCTGAGGGGGCACGTGCCCCCGCGATGGACTGAAGCTAAAAATACAGCCTATGATCTGTACCTGCACTCGCAACCCAGATAATTTCACACCTTTTCAAATGATCATATCGAAGTTAGAAATTAAAATATTGTGACAAAATTTTGTTAAAATTTTAACAAAGTTTGTTAAAATTTCCAAAGTGTGCCGCGACTAAAAAAAGGTTGGGAAACACTGACTTAGTGTATACTACAATGGACATTTTTAAAGCTACTTTTATGGTACTTTTGCACTCTTTTTGAAGACAAAATTTTTAAAAATTCTGACAGAATTCTGCCTTTGGGATAAGAAGTCCCTTTAAATGAACCAGCCTAAGAACATTTTTTTCCTTTAAATCTAAGTATATTTGCTTTGTATATTTAAACAGGTTTTGACAGCTGGCCCTCAAGTCAAGGGAAAAGATCCGATGCTCCTTATAACCAGTCCATCCCGCCTACCAACATGACTCCACCTGCAACAGTCAAACTACATTGCTCTGAAAAAACTGTTAGGGAAAAGAAAGAGAAAAGTATAAAAACAGAGCAAAAGAGGAAACGCAGAAGCATATGAAGGTTACTTCACCTCAAAAGCTAATATTTAATCGCAGTATTTATAACCAGCGGAAGACGGTGGGCAAGACCTTCAGTGCCCACTCGCTGTCAGCACCTGATGTATATGTGCGTGTTTGTGAGCGAGTGTATGTGTTTGGTACAGTTCAATCAAAGTTCTTCACCCCAAAACTGGCCCAGAACAAGTTTCGACCATGAGAGGACTGAAATAGTTTTCTCAACACACCACAACACAACACAATAGCGAGTGTATGTGTTTGGTACAGTTCAATCAAAGTTCTTCACCCTAAAACTGGCCCAGAACAAGTTTCGACCATGAGAGGACTGAAATAGTTTTCTCAACACACCACAACACAACACAACACTTCACTTAAAGAGTCCTAAATCATTAAGCATTTTCATGTAAAAAAAACACTACAAAACAACAAAAAACAGCATCACTAGGACTACAAGCACAACTATGCTCGTGCCCTTTGACCTCTGCTGTGACCCTGCAGGATTCCATCATCAGAGCAGGATGTTAGCTGGCGACTCAGGACAAGAGCGGGTCACAGTGTATCAGTGAAAAGGTTTGAGACACTTACATGCACACACATAAGCGCAACGGCTTTCTACCCGAGATCACTCCAGTTTTATGCAATTATTTCGATGAAAACAACATAAAATCTGTATTATTACTGTGTGTGTGTGTCAACAGTGGCTTCGTTTTGCCCACTTCCTCTCATCACACACTCCAAATAAACATTTGCCTTTTAATGTTTATCCTAGTGTTTCCTCCCACTCTTCATTCCACCTTTTCTGATATTATCCTCCTCAGGACTGAGAATAAGAAAGTGAGAGAATAAAACGAAAAGAGAGATTTTTGTTTTTAAACAAGTGTTTTTAAAGTGTTTTAAATGCTCTCCAAATGGCTCACCACGATTATTTGATTAAAAATACAGTAAAAAAGCAATTTTGTTAAATATAATTACAATTATAATTTCTATTTTAATATGTCATATTTTATTTTATGTTGAAAAGCTGTGATACATTTCTATTTTCAGGATTCTTTGATGAAGAGAACAACATAAAATCTGTATTATTACTGTGTGTGTGTGTCAACAGTGGCTTCGTTTTGCCCACTTCCTCTCATCACACACTCCAAATAAACATTTGCCTTTTAATGTTTATCCTAGTGTTTCCTCCCACTCTTCATTCCACCTTTTCTGATATTATCCTCCTCAGGACTGAGAATAAGAAAGTGAGAGAATAAAAGGAAAAGAGAGATTTTTGTTTTTAAACAAATGTTTTTAAAGTGTTTTAAATGCTCTCCAAATGGCTCACCACGATTATTTGATTAAAAATACTGTAAAAAAGCAATTTTGTTAAATATAATTACAATTATAATTTCTATTTTAATATGTCGTATGTTATTTTATGTTGAAAAGCTGTGATACATTTCTATTTTCAGGATTCTTTGATGAAGAGAACGTTCAAAAGAACAGCATTTGCATAAAATGTAATTCTTTTGTAACATTATAAATGTCTTTTGCTGTCACTTTTGATCAATTTAATGCATTCTTGCTGAATAAAAGATAATAAAAATATACATTTTACTGACCGCAAACATCTGAAATATACTGTATTAGCACAGGTTTGCAGCTTGCATGTGTTTTTTCAACTCCAGCACCTTCCAATGCCCATCTAAATGAGACGGTTCCCAGTTTGATGTAGGATAAGAGTAGGATATGTCCGCTTTAAGAAAACTAATGTTCATGTGCACATGTGATAATGTGTCTCTATCAGTGTGTACGGAAGGTGTGAAAAGGACTGTGGTGTGTGTGTGTGTTTGGGTCGTATTCCTCTCACATGCTCATAAATCATCAGTTTGCATTTTTCCACCAGCATCTGAACAGTAGGGGTGGCGCTTGGGTGAGCCAACACATTAATGATTTTCTCCTGGCAGAGAGAAAAAGAGAGACAGATAGATAGACCTGAAGCCCGTCATGTCACACAGAATTGGTAGGAACATCATTTAGAAGCATTTTTATAGTGCTTTTTTGTCATTTGGGAGCTTGCTTGACAGATGTGGTCACTATGTTCAGGTCAATTTCAAAAATCCTCCTCTTGTTTCATAGGAAAAATAATAGCATACAGGTTTGGAATAACATGAGGCGGAGTAAATAATGCCAGGATTTTCATTTTTAGGTGAAATACTGCTTTAAATATTTAGATAAGGTTCTGATTCATTCACACTACACTGCCAAACCAGTTGGTTACTTCTGCCATTCTGAGTCCGAAGAAGCCGACGGGCTGTTGGCAGGGCACAAAAAAAGTAAAGTCCTAATTTACAACCCACCAAGAGTGCCAGGATTTCAGCGGTTGAGAAGAATTTACAAGGTTATTATTTTCACAACATCATAGTTATCAGGCTTTATCGTTTCCTTCTGTGTGTGTACTTGCGTACATGAGCCTTACTATTTCAACTCACACTGCAATACACAGATGGATAGACCAACAGATTGACGGATGAATAGACTGAGGGATGGATGGACAGAGAAATGGATAGACAGTCTGTATATCTATCGTACATAAATCTGTCTATCCACCTGTCTTGTCTATCCCTCAATCTGTCTTTACATCTGTCTGTCTATTCATACCTCAGTTTGTCTTATCCGTTTATATATCTATCCATCCCTCTATCGGTTTATTCATCTGTTTATCCATTAATCTACCCATCCCTCAGTCTGTTCATCCAGATAGGTGTACAAATCGTGGGATGGAGAGACAGACAGACAGACAGATTGATAGATTGAGGGATGATAGACGGATTTTTCGATGATAGATAGATAGATAGCTCTAGAATCTGTCTATCTTTCCATCCGCCTGTCTATCCATCTGTCTATTCATCACTCAACCTGTCTATCCATCTATCTACTCAGACAGACAGACAGAATTCATATGCTTATTGCATATGATTATTCCTTTATGCATATTCATAAATAGACTATGACAACTGCTGTAAACCACATTCTTTCATGAATTGTATGAGGTGTTGCAGAAGTGGACATACAGTAAACCCGTGACCCACACAGGTCAATAGAACTGACAGAAGCCTTAGTCAAAAGAACATGGCCTCTTATAGAGCTCTAGTTTTCCACAGCAGACAGACGGCGCCAATGTAACACACACACACTCATATAACACTGCGCTAGACTCAGGCCAGTAGGACGTACTGGTGAGTGAAGAATTGTAAACACACAACACCACACATCTCTCTCTCACACACGTATACATAAGTCTTAGACATGAGCCAATGGGCCATACTGGTGACAGACGAACCGTAAACAAGAAACATGCACACATTCACACACACAGATTCCCAAACACACACTATTGATGAGTGAGGGTGATGAAGGAAGGTGAGAGGTTCATTTAGGGTGAGATTAAACGTGTGAACGCTTGCCTGTTTGTAATCAGTATGTCTGACTGTGAGACCAAGGCAGATGAGGAAGACTGTACGTGGGCTTAAAGGTGCAGTGTGTCATTTCTGCACCACTAACAGCACCAAACAAAACTGCAAACGATGGACGGAAGCTGTTGTTTCTATCCTATTTGTAAACTCAATTTCAAATTATTATATAATTCAACCATTTTTATTATGCAATTTAAATAATAATTTTTATAATTTTATATCGTTTTTAAATAATATAAATTATAAACAAATTACACAATTATTATTAATAATAATAATACTAATATGAATAATAATAATAACTTTTTTCTACGATATCCCAAAATTTGCCTAACTATAATAGGTGGAAACCTGGATACTGTCTGCATATTTTCTTGATCTGATAAACTCTAATCTGATTGACTGACTTTACACCTTTACTGTTTACAGTCTTTTGTGATTGTGTACGAGTACCTCAACTGTTTATTATAGAAGGATTATTGTCTTATGTAAATTATTTAAAGATTTGTATGTCAAATAGCTGAATTTAAATAGTACTAAAAATAATAAAATAAAATTACAAAATAAAATAAAAAATAAAATGAAATCCTAAGTAAAAAGTACTAAAAAGGCAAGAATTTCAATGATAATCACTGGCTCTTTTTAATTTAATTTAATTTTATATTTTATCTTATTTTTTTAAAACGTTCTTGTATTCCTCATGAAATTAGTAAATGAAAAAGATACCCATTCTTTCCAGTGGACAGTTTCTGATTCCTCTTCTGTTTACAGTGGATATATAGAGTAGTGTGCGTGTGTAGCGTGAAGAGACATACAAGACTGCAACAGCACATCAGTTAGCTATCCACAAAACAACCCTTTAGCTTGTTTACAGACAAGTACACAAATACACCACGCACTCACATAAAAACACACACACACTACTACTACAGTATTTACCGAAGTTTTGCATTTGTAGTAAAAATACTACATGCAGGAGCAGAGATTCACCAAAAGAGTTATGGGCTTCCCAAAAAGCAAATATGGAGCATTTCTGTTTCTGTGTCCAACTTTTTATCATCTATATTTTTTCTGTCCAGCTCTTGACTGGCTCTACCATTCTCCTCCCTCTCCAATATTCTCTCTCTCTCTCTCTCTCTCTCACACGCAAACACACACACACACACACACACACACACACATATATATACACATATATAACTCTGAACAAAACCTTAAAAAGTAGAAGGGGATGAAAAAGAGAGGGTTGTACACTCCTCTCCACATTCCACACATGATTGCGAGAGACATCAAAGATGCGATTACGAAGCAACCCACTCTCATTCATGACTATGTGTGTGAATCGTTTAGATTTGCTTAGTGTGTGGGAATGCATCCGCCTCAACGTGGAGAAGCATCATTAGTTAAATCTGACAGGCGGAATGAGAAAGCACAAGAGGGTCGCATGATCTGCGCACACACACGTCATGAAGTCACACGTCACAATTGACTTTACCAAGCTTTTGAACCCGAATGCACCATGCACACACAAAGATATGCCCGCTGGCCGCCTGCGCGTTCATGCTTTCAACTTCGACCTCTATACTTCAGCTCTGTCCAGGGTTCAAGACAAGTACAGTAGTGAGATGCTGCTGAACTCCGATGTTTAGCATGGAATTAGATTTGTGCCACAAGTATTGGACATCACATTTCATAAAGATGTCTCAAACAGTCCAAAAATTATATTTATTATAATAACAATGAAAAAATGTAAATACACTTCTTAAAATGCATGATGATATGATATATCTACAATACACCTTGAAAAAGTTTATATAATATTATGAAGTTCTATAATTGTAAGCATTCTTACCTTCATTTGCATATTATAAACCACGTAAAAAAAAGTTTTTTTATAATAACTTAATTTGAATTATTTTTAATTAATAATGTTTTAAATAATTCAAATTATTTTAAAATAATTTTAATACAATATTAAATTATTTAATAATGAGAGACCAACCTCACGTTAACTTTCTTTTTGTTGTTGTTGTTGCTTTTCCCATTCTCTAAAAATGTATTTTGACACATAATATAATATAATATAATATAATAAATATAATATAACTTAGTCAGAAACTAAACTCATATATAAAGTTAAGTATTTTTTTAAGTTTATTTATTCCCTAACAAATTATATTTTGTTCAGTACTTGAAAAGTTACATTCAATAATTATGACACAAATTTAAAATCACATACAGTATAACTGAGATTTCACTGCGGAAGAGACTCACCATCCGATCGGTGGATACAGGTGTGCTGGTTGTCACTCAGAAAGAACCCATCTTTGCACTGGCACTCGTAACTGCCCATGGTGTTCACACATATCTGCTGACAGCCGCCGTTGTTGTCCAGACATTCATCCACATCTAGAGAGACACAAACACACATGGTCATTACAAAACACGCAAACACAGCCATTCAAGCACAAGGATCTGGGCAAAACCATCAAGCTTTGTCTCTCTGCGTGACCAAAGCCGGCTCAGCTCAGGTATTTGCAACAGTGTTTGTTTATCCAGAGTTAATTTTCCTTGATTACTCAGACAATCTGAGGCTACTGAAGAATGTTGATTAAATAAGTAGTTTGGTGTTCCAGTTTTCAAACACATCTACCAGACAAATAAACCAGTAAACAGACGTCCGGGGAAAAAAATAATTTCAACTAAAATAAGAAAATTAAAACAATACCCATCATCCAAACCTTCAGTAATATTGGCTTGTTAAATAATAAGTAATAACTTGTTAAAAACACAGCATAAACTTTTTAAAGCTGTTTGGATGAGTATCTTGTAAATAAACCTATTGTCCAAGCTGTATGTGTATTTGCACATTGCTGTGTCTTTGACAGCTCTAAAAATGGCATTGTGGGTATGTTGGTTTGAGTAACAGCATGACATTGGAGACCAGTAACACACATGAGTGACTTTCATGCAGCCTTAACACAGCAACCTGCCTCTGTGGAGTCGGCTGCCCATAACTCTCTCTCAGGGGTGCTATTATGTCTCAGAGTAACACCACTGCCACTCTTCTGTCACTCATCACTATTGTGGCATGTCTTTCTCAAAGGCCATTTGTGCCTGAAACTTTATTTTTGTATCATTTTATTTGAAAAGGTTACTGTCGAATGTTCAATATAACATATTTCCCCACATCAGACTAGAGGTTACAGGTCTGTATTCACCATTTATACTTGAAAACCACTAAAGAGTATCACGTTTGGAATTCACTTAGCCGTAATTTGAATAGACAAGATGCACATTCTGGTCATATAACTCCATATAACTTTAGTATTTTGTTAAACAAAACAAAAAGCAAAGCAAAACAAAAATAATGAAAAAACAAAACGGCACCAAACAAACAAAAAAAGCCCCAAACAAAAGCAAACAAAACCAAACAACCCAAAAAAAAAAAAAAACCCAGACCAAATAAAACCAAACCATAAAAGCAAACAAAAAAAACAAAAACAAAAACAGACCAAATGAAACAAAAACAAATCAAATAAAAAAACAAAACAAAACAAACAAATAAAAAATGAAATCAAACAAAACCAAATGAAACAAAACAAAAACAAGGCAAAAGAAACCCAAACAAATACCAAGCAAAACCAAATGAAACCAAACAAAAACAAAACGTAAAAACCAAATGAAACCATAAAATAATTTTTTATATATATATATATATATATATATATATATATATATATAATTAACAAAGTTGAAGTTCATATAGCTTTTTTCCTCTGGCATATGATTCTCTACAGAATTACTTCAATACAGCCCAAATGAAGCTTATATTCAACTAAAATGACTATAACTAGATAATCTATTTTGCTTTACTTCCCAACATCTTGTGTCTGTGTGTGTGTGTGTGCGTGTGCGTGTTTGTGTGTGCGTGTGTTTGTGTGTGTGTGTGCGAGTTTGTTTGTTTTTGTGTGTGTGTGCGCGTTTGTGTGTGTGTTTTGTGTGTGCGCGTGTGTGTGTGCGTGTGCGTGTGTGTGTGATTGTGTGTGTGTGTGTCCCAACAGCCCAGTCGAAGCCCCGAGGACACAGTGATAAACTATGATGTCATTTCCCTGCATTGTCAGGAGACACAACCATCAGCGAGCAAGAGCACGGCTAACACTTCAGCTAGTGTACGGATACACAAACTCACCGCTGGCCACACGCAAACATTCAGAGAAAGTGATCTGATTGGATAAGAGCTTCAAAAGCCAACAGCTCCGAGGAGGAGAATCCAAACAGGATCCAAATATATCATTGAGAGACCACAGAACGTATTTCACCTGACTTTCAACCTGCTTTGGTGCTGAGATATACAGTGGGTACGGAAAGTATTCAGACCCCCTTAAATTTTTCACTCTTTGTTATATTGCAGCCATTTGCTAA
>NW_015548309.1:1371825-1386165 GCF_001515605.1 Sinocyclocheilus anshuiensis | reverse complement strand
TGTGTGTGTGTGTGTGTGTGTGTGTGTGTGTGTGTGTGTGTCAGTGTGCGTGTGTTTGTGTGTGCGTGTGTTTGTGTGTGTGTGTGCGCGTGTTTGTGTGTGCGTGTGTTTGTGTGTGTGTGTGTACACATGGATGTGTGTATGAGTATGTGCTGTCAGCCTGTGTATGTATGTTTCCATCCATCTTGTATTCCGGTTCTATTGTTTATAAGCTCCTTATAAAACTCGCACTGAATGTTATACACTGGAAGGCTGAATGAGCATCAAAGCTTCTGTAAATGAGGTGTGGAAACAACATGCCAGTTTCCTCCACTGTTCAGAGTAACACCACTGCCACTCTTCTGTCACTCATCACTATTGTGGCATGTCTTTCTCAAAGGCCATTTGTGCCTGAAACTTTATTTTTGTATCATTTTATTTGAAAAGGTTACTGTCGAATGTTCAATATAACATATTTCCCCACATCAGACTAGAGGTTACAGGTCTGTATTCACCATTTATACTTGAAAACCACTAAAGAGTATCACGTTTGGAATTCACTTAGCCGTAATTTGAATAGACAAGATGCACATTCTGGTCATATAACTCCATATAACTTTAGTATTTTGTTAAACAAAACAAAAAGCAAAGCAAAACAAAAATAATGAAAAAACAAAACGGCACCAAACAAACAAAAAAAGCCCCAAACAAAAGCAAACAAAACCAAACAACCCAAAAAAAAAAAAAAACCCAGACCAAATAAAACCAAACCATAAAAGCAAACAAAAAAAACAAAAACAAAAACAGACCAAATGAAACAAAAACAAATCAAATAAAAAAACAAAACAAAACAAACAAATAAAAAATGAAATCAAACAAAACCAAATGAAACAAAACAAAAACAAGGCAAAAGAAACCCAAACAAATACCAAGCAAAACCAAATGAAACAAAACAAAAACAAGGCAAAAGAAACCCAAACAAATACCAAGCAAAACCAAATGAAACCAAACAAAAACAAAACGTAAAAACCAAATGAAACCGCATATATAATGTTTTGTTTTTTACATAAAACGTTGAATACTGATATTTGAAATGATTTAAAACATGAAAAAAATAATAGAAATGTGAAATTAAAACCACCAGTAGGTGACAGCAACTGACTGTTAATGAGTGAGTCATTGAGATAAAACCTATTCATTCAAACGACTGATTCATTCAGAAACAAAGCTTTTGACTGTGTTAATGAGTGAATCACTGAATCATATTACACCGATTCGTTCAAAAAGCTGATTCATTCAATAGGTAAACACAAAAACAAAACGTAAAAACCAAATGAAACCATAAAATAATTTTTTTTTATTTATAGACATGATTTGAATAGACAACGTAAGTAAATTCTCATAAAATTAAAATTATTTGTAAATATCGCAACACAACATTATTTGTACCAAAAATACGTAAATAAAAATACTTATAACTATGATTTTTTAAACTATTCAGCTTCCATGTGGTCAAACAGACTTTAATAATGCCAATTTCATAAAAGATGCATGCCCTAAATCATACTTTAAGAGGGGAAATGATACAGCACAAGAAGACTGAACAAAAAACTGAAGAACAAAGACAATTTCTGCATATTCTTATAAAATGCATTGTAGGAAAAAAAACTACAATATAGCAATAGCTTCAGTGAAATTTACATTTAGTAAATGTGAAAAAAAAAGAATAGATACAGAAGCATTTTTGCCGTCTACAATTTAGAATGCCTGGAATTTGGAGTATTAATAGACAAATAAATCAACGTGCGTGCACTCTGTGTCTGATTTGGTGATATAGCCTACTTGATAATGTCAGATCATTACAACAACACTTACCATATTATCGCAGACGATGCTGTATATCGCACACCCCAGACTCGACTTGAGTGGAAAATGAATCATCCGCGGTTGTGCGCGCGCACTTGTTTGCACATGAGCAAAGGTGTTTTTAGGAGTCTAACTTGCAAACGTCAGACCACTGATTCGTCAAACCTGCTTTCCTGCAGTCAGTGTTCTTCTGACTTTTTTGTAGTAAGTAACGAATATGCTTCGGGGAAATGTATCGGAGTAAAAGTATACATTTTAACTAGTAAATGTAGTGGAGTAAAAGTTGGCTGAAATATAAAAACTCAAGTAAAGTACAGATACTCCCAAAAAATACTTAAGTACTGTAACGAAGTATTATTACTTCGTTACATTACACCACTGGTCATAAATGAATTATCAGCGCTGCACTCACAGACATGCTCAAATTTACTGTTACGTAGATAGAGACTGCGGTGACTGTTTCCACACTGTGTCACACTGACATAACTTTTGATAACGGCAGTGTATGACAGCTACTGTGGACCAGTGTTAATTTCGTCAACGAAGACGACGACGAAAAATATTCGTTAACGAACATTTTTTCTGTGACTAAGATGAGACGTTGACGAGCTAAAACTAATATCTGATGACGAAATTATGACGAAATGTATGCCGTGTTTTCGTTAACTAGACGAGAAGGGACTATATGTTATAATGTTTTTTGAGGACTACCGGACATTCAAAATACATCCTATAGGCTACTGTCTTGTCCTTCAAAATGTGCGTCCCTGTCAATGGATTGCAATCAGATAAGGGCCGTTTGCATATCTAGTCTCAGTATGGCAGCCGCAGTGGACAGATAGGCTAATAAAATGCGAACTAGCGATCTGAAACAATGGCCTTAGCACCCGAAGGGGTAGGGATAAGGTGACCAGACGTCACGTTTTTCCCGGGAGTCACAATTCGTTGTCGATTAACTTAAAGTTAGTGAAGTAAAGATAGTAGATAGTGAAGTAGATCGGCGTAATTGCGCTGATAGCAGTGCTCTCTCTCGCGCACGCTCCACTTCTTCAGTTCTCATATACAGCGCGCGATCAGTTCTCAGAGCTCAAATACACACACAGCGGTCCAAATGTCTATCGTGCAGAGTATCTCACGTAAATACAGTCGGTTATGGATTAAGTGAACGTAAACAGGTGGGTGAAAACTGAACGTGTGTCAGTATCGCATGCATGCATTCCATCTTAAAGGGACAGCATTCCTAATGAAGTACCTATCCGTGTCATTAATGTTAACCAACAAAAGATGTTAAACAAACTGAATCTGAAAAAATAGTTTAATTTGTATCTCTTTCGTATTTGTCTTATTCTGCTTCTTTTTCAAAAATTATATATTATATATATTATATATGAACAACTATAGTTTTTATAAGTTGCTCCCTTTTCACTACTGTTAAAGGGATAGTTCACCCAAAAATGAAAATTGTCATCATTTATTCAAGTTTTTCCAAATTCAATCCTTGATTCAAATTTCTCATAAGCTTAACTGATTTGGTCTAAAGAGAGAAGAATAAATGACTATTTTTGTTTGAAGACTACATATAAAATAGCTACCAAAATAAATGTTGGTAACTGCAGTTTGACTAAAAGTAATGACTAAAAGTTGACAAAAATGCAATGACTTTTTGTTGACTAAAACTATGAAAGATTCAAATTACTAAAATGTGACTAAGACTATTAAGTATTTTCGTCTCAAGATAAAGACTAAGACTAAATCAAAAATGCCTGTCAAAATTAACACTGCTGTGGACGTGTTTTTGTTTACAGCCCTGTCTGTTTGGAGTGTGTTGAGAGGCAGCAAGTATTACAAGCTCTTTATTTGTGTATACCTTTATAGCCGTTAAGCGCCTGTGCACAAAAGCATGCTCTTCAGCCCACTGACTTCACTATCTCCCGTGTAGCTTACAAGCTAAGACTACTGGGCTAAAGGAGACACTGTCTAATGAACTTGGGCTTTTGTGTCCTGAGTGGATCTCATTGGTTTGTATAATTTATTTGAGCTAACATCATAGCTAAAGTCTGGACATGCTATTCATTCTCTATTTTTTTTTTCTAATAAATTACGATAATGCGCATCAGCTGTATGAACGCAGGACATACATAAACACACATACACGTAATCTCATCCACAACATGCAGACACAACCACAGTTTAATTTGGTCACAGTGGTTTATTATGTGGCTCCTGGCTTTACCTGGCGACATAACTCTTATTATAGCATCTGCGGGGCGTCTCGTTAACACAGCCAAGACAGCAAGGCCTTTACTGTCCTATTAACTACTGTAACCATCAAGAGAGGGGGTCTTTATGCCCTCGTCCACAGAAGCATCCCTGTCTGCACCAGGAACCGAAAGCTTTTTGTACTATGCGGTAGGGTTTAAAAGTCTGTGATTACTTGTGAAAATGCTTCTATGTTACATTGATTTAATATAAATGTTTAAAAAGAATCTCAAAGACATAGATTGAAATATTTGTCATCAAATTCTTCTATTTATGGAATTCAAAGTATATAACACACAGTAATTTTATAATATTACAACCTACACTGCCATTCAAAGGTTTAGGGTCAGTAAGATTTTTAATCTCACCAATGCTGCATTTATTTGATCAAAAGTACAGTAAAAACAGTAATATTGTGAAATATTTTATGATATATGTTTTCTATTTTAATATATTTAAACATTTAATTTAACCACTACTCCAGCCTTATACTTAAGAAAACATTCTAAAATGCTGATTTGATGAACAAGACAAATGTATTATTATCATCAATGTTGAAAACAGCTGTGCTGCTTAATATTTTTGTGGAAATCTTTTTCATTTTCAGGATTTTTGAGGAACAGAAAGTTCAAAAGAACTGCATTTACTTGAAACAGAACTCTTTTGCAACATTATAAATGTCTTTACTGTCTATTTTTAGTCAATTTAATGCATATTTCAGGAGAAATATATGAGACAAAGCTGATACACAAATAATAATAATAAAAAAAGATAAAAATTATAAATGAAACATAACCCAAAAAACTCCAGGTCTCTTAAGTTATAAAAGGCCCAACTCTGAGCAATAAAATTTTCCTCTGGGAAAGTGTTGCCATGTAACACCCTAAATACACAAGCTTTACTTAATTACATTTTATCTCCAAGCACATTATAAATAATTTGCGATCTTTATTTACAAGCGCTTAAAGAATTAATGAAACTTTGTGGTTGATACCTTGACCCTTCCAAAAGAAATGGCATGATGCTATTTTGTAGATTGTCACCTCTTCTTTCCACTTTCCTTTTACTACTCTTCTTTCCTCCCTGAAATGCATTTCTTCTCCTGAGAATACGAGGCCACCCAGATCACAAGCTTTTATCTCTTTAATGCCACATGTAACAATCCAGTCGTGGTGGCGTGCTTCTTATTTGTCAGTTCACAGACGAGAGTAATATTTGACAGAAGGGTTTGGAGAAGACATGCTGGCTGCCTCTGTCTCGAGTGACTTTGTAGCTGCGAGCGTGTTGTGCGCCGTGTTTAATGTGTAAATGGAAACAGATATCATCAGTTTGACAGCACTCTCTTGCTTTAAAAGGAGGGGAAAAAAATAACATTTCAGCTGTCATCTCTCAATTAAGGTCCTCTCTGCCAAAATTTAAACAAGAGCCCTGGCATCCCGGTCTGCGAGTTTAAACTAGAATGCTTTTGTTTTGTTCGATTGCTCTTGTGTAAACTTTAATTTGGAAGAGATCTAAGATGACATGACACAACAGGGAGAAAAAGAAAGGGAGAGAGAGAAGATGACGGAGGAGGACACTGAGAGAGAAATTCAGGGCAGAATAAAGAGAAGGCACAAGAATCAAAGAGTAAGAGGAGAGGACTAAACAGAACAGAAGTGAGTTGAAGAGAAATAAACTGAATGGAACAGAACAGAACAACAGAAGTTCAGCAGCAATCAGGACTACACAAAACGGGACAGAAAAGATAAGAACAAAAAAAAAAAAAAAAGTGAAGTAAGGTGAATAGAACAAAGCTACAGAGGAAAATAAAGCCCCTTTCACACAGAGATTCTGGAGAATACACTGATAATGTGTCCCTGGACCATTTGATTTTGGTTCATTCAACTGCTAGTGATTTTCTGGAATCTGTGCGTGCATTCACACACATCCCGCAAAGATCCCATAAAGACACATGACATCAGGATGTGACGTAATGTTCGATCACTAGCGCATCGCGTACCATTCCACTAAGCTGGTGAACGTTCTCAGCTTCAGCGCGGATAGTGAGGAGGAAATGTTACTAGGTCCCCATCCCAGGATCAATCCCGGGACGTGTTTGTGTTCACACAGAAGGCACTCTGGCAATTTTCTGGGATCAACGCTCTGTGTGAAAGAGGCTAAAGTGAAGTGAACAGAACTAAAGAGAGCAGAAGTGAACTGAAATGAAGAGGAAAAACTAAAAAGACAAAAGTGAATTGACAAGTGAACAGAACAGAAAAGAACCAGATGGGTGAAGTGAAGTGAAGTGAAGTGAAAGTAACTCAACAGATGTAAACAGAAGTGAATAGAAACTGAAGAGAAATGAAGCAATGTGAAGTAAACAGAAGTGAAACGAAGCAAACAGAACAAAACTGATGTGAAAATAGAACAGAACAAAAGTGAACAGAACAGAAGTGAAGCAAAGTAAAGTGAACAAAACGAAGTGGAATGACCTCAAAGGAAGTGACCAGAAGAAAAGAGAATTGAAATGAAGAAGTGAAGAACAGAAACAAAGTGAAGTGACACAAACAGAACAGAATAAATCAGAAGTGAAATTCAATGAAGTCAACAGAAGTGTATGAAAGTGAAGTGATGCGAACAGAACAAAACAGAAGTGAAATGAACTGAACAGAAGAGAAGAAGTGAAGAACAGAAGCAAAGCAACACAAACAGAACAGAGAAAAATCATGTGAAGTGAACAGAAACAGTGACAAACAGAACAAAACAGAAGTGAAGATAAATTAACTCAAAAGAAGCTAACAGAACAGAAGAGAAGCAAAGTCAAGCAAACAGAATAGAACAAAATAGAAGTGAAATTAACTCGAGAAGAGAAGAGAAGAGAAGAGAAGAGAAGAGAAGAGAAGAGAAGAATTGCCCTGAAGTAAACACAACAGAATGGTACTGAAAATTCTCTCGTTAAAGTGACCTCAGTTACAACATCACCCCTGTTGCAACTGTAACTACATGAGTTTTCTTCTCCCATTCTGATGTTGGAGCGAGAAGGGAAAAGCAGCCAAAAGATAAATAAACAGCAGCGGCAGCGCAGGCATTCATAAAAAAAAGAGCCAAATGATCAACACATTGAGTCCAGCTGTCTACGCGGAGAGAAAAAACAAATAAGAATGGAAATGAAAAAGACAGAGGAGCAGCAGTAAATTGCTCTTTAATCAGCTCCCCATTAGCCAATCTTAGATCAATTAAAGCTTTAACTTGTTAACAGGTGGAGATCTGAAATGACTTCCTACACAAGATCAGCCAGGCAAACAAGCCACAGCACTGATTTCCGTATACTGTTTCAAAGAGCTCGCGGTTTGGTTAGCACTCAGTACTAGGTTTGTTTGAACACACTCTGTGAGTGTGTGCGCGTTTGTTTATGCAGAACATAATCAGTGGCACAAGCCACACTAAGGCAAGCATCACAATTGCTATTGCTCATCCCATGTGCTTTACTCTTGCTTGGGCGGGTTGGGTATCTGTGAAATGGATTTAAACATGGATTTAAAACGGAGTTGAATACTACTTTTATTGTAAGCTGAGAACATAAACTACAGTGAATACAAGTTGCTGAAATATGATGCTTCGCCCTTCAAACAATGTCATTTTAAACATAAGATTTATAGAAGACAATTTATGTTAATAATGCTTATTAACATGCTTGTTCCAATTATAACACTAACAACCTTAAAAACTACATAGCAACACTTTGGGAACCACCCACAAAACCCATGTGACAGAGAGTTTTGTATGAACCAATCACATTTCCATCAAAAAATGTAGAAATCTAGTTAAAAGTCGTCATTAATTATCTCTGAAAAGGTTAAGAAATACATACTAGGAGAAAATGAAATAGAAAGAGAATGTCAAAAGCACAAAAAAGGATTACAGGAAAAGGTCATCATAAAAATGATTCATTTAACCTTTCGAGAAAGTCAATAGTTCTAGTGGTTTCACTTCCATCTGAACTTGCCATAATGCGCACAGATGCCAATGAGAAACATGAGGGGGGCTATGAGAACACGTCATATGACATTAAAGCGCCAATGAAAATGAATTAGGTTTCGAAAGAGCAAACAAACACACACACAGATGATGTGTGAATGAGAAGCATCAGCATTAAGGAGACAGGAGAGAGTAACAGGAAACATGACGAAGCACCATATGACAACATCTCTTTGACCAAGGAAGTGTATTGAATTAAGCTCTACCGAAAGACAATTTTAGCCATTTTATTAAAACAGAGACTTATTGGCAGTGGTGGACAGTAACGGAGTAGTTTTAATTCGTTACTGTACTTAAGTACATTTTTCAAGTATCTGTACTTTACTGGAGTAGTTTTATTTTGAGTAACTTTTACTTTTACTTCACTACATTCCAAAGCATAAGATCGTACTTTTTACTTCACTACATTTCATAAAACATATCGTTACTCCTTATAATATATCACGTGCACTGACACGCAGAAGCGGTGTCTGATTCAAGAACGAACTGATTCTTTTCAATGAACCTTTTAAATCGGTTCGCAAATCGCACCAAACGATTCATTCACGAATTAGAATTAACCGATTGCAGCTGTTCTCGAGTCGACAACTCACTGATTCAAATGATCCGTTTAGTGCGAGTCTCCTGTGAACTGAATTCACAAGTAAGAACCGCGCGCGTGACTGATGCTGCTAAAAGTAAGTTACTAATGTCGAATTTTAGGATTAATTATTGTAACTGAAAATCATATTTAGGTCAAAACTGTCAGTTGTTTGTGAACTAAATCTGCTGTAAAGGGTGATCTATTTAAGCCCACTGAAATGCTTGAATGCAGACACATCAACATCAGTGTCTCTGTTTAGGTACTTTTACTCAAGTACTTGATTTGTGTACTTCGTCCACCACTGCTTATTGGAATCATTTTATGTGGTAATAAACTTTATGCCACAAATGCTTTATTGAACCTCTCAAATGAAAATTAAAGTGACTCAAAAAAGAGACAGCATACAAGACAAAGAATAGGACAGGGAGAGAAAAATCTCTAAATGGTTGACTTTTTCTGTGTCAATCTATTTCTAGATAGAGGTGAAAAGGGCTGAGACAAATACAGACAGAACCAGATTAAATCCAGTAGAGAGGACGAGACAGAAAAGACAAAGAAATGAAGAGAAATGTAGCGAGTCATACACACATAACTGGAAGCAGAGGGAAAGACATAATAAGAGCAGCAGAGGGAGGGAGGCTCGAACAGGAGAGCCCCCTCAGCACTGCTGATGGCCCTCTACGGCCTTGTCTTAGTTCCCAGAGCCATCATTTAGACTTGTATTTGAGACATTCCACAATAAAGATGTCAAATAGAAGGCAAGTCTATCGCCTCTAGGGAAACAGCCTGGAGTTACTCCAAAGAGACCCACAGCCAAGATAACCAAGAAAATACAGAGAGAGGGAGAGTGCAAAGACAGGACTGGAGAAAGAGAGAGAGATTTTAAGGAGGAGGATGAAAAGTAAAGTTAGAGAAAGTGAAGAATGAAGGGTTGATTGTGAAGGAAAGAAGTATAGAGATTACCATACAGTATTATCACAGTTTTTAGGCACTGTATTATGGTAACACCTTGGTTTTATGGTCACGGTTCCATGGTTGTACCACAGTATTCAAATAAATAATTTAAGAACACCTTGCTTTTTTTACGGCCAATAGTTCAATAGTGGGAAGTGTCTACCTATGAAATCATATAACTACAACAAGTGATTTTGATCAGAATAACATGAATGCATTGGACTGCCCGACAAAGACAGACTTTATTAGCGCTAATAAAGTGCAAATGTTCGCAACATTGTCTCAACCAACTGCGTGATTTAGGGGCATGACTGTTTATTTGGTCTAACAATGGAGGACGGAGGGAGTGCAAACATTTTTTTTCTTAGTTGTTTGGTTCTTCTAGTGGTGAAGAAATGACCAACAGTCTCAAGTATTGTAGTAAACTGGTTGCATATTATAAATTTGTACAATCTCATTCAAATGTTACATATGATATCTACTCTCATCCCCCTAAAGGGATAGGTTTTCAGGTGGACCTTCATTTGACATTTCACTGACATTCTAGCTACAAATCATACATTTTCATACTAGTCAGATTGTACAAATTCATACAAAATAAATCATCAACTGGGGTGGGATTGGGGTGGACATTCATGGTGACGTTTTACCTACAAATTGTACATTTTCATACCAGTCAGATCATACAGATTCATATGATATTGCCGATTGGGGGATCTTCGCTGTGATGTTTTACTTACAAATCGTACGTTTTCATACCAGCCAGATTGTACAAATTCATACGAAATCTCAGACTAGGGGTAGGGTTAGGGGTGGACCATCTCGGTGATGTTTTATCTACAAATCATACGTTTTTATACCAGTTGGATCGCACAAATCATTAGGAAATCTCCAGCTAGGGGTGGGGTCATGGTTTACCTACAGTACAAATCTAACATTTTCGTACCAGTCAGATTGCAGAAATTCATACAAAACCGCCAACTAGGGGTGGGACCTTCATGGTGACGTTTTAAATCATACGTTTTTGTACCAGTCAGATCATACAAAAATCTTTCGGAATTTCCAACTAGTGCAATGCTTACTAATTCTCACAAATGACACACTTCATCTTTAAGTGCTTTGTGATATCTAATTACCATGGTATTACTATTATCTGATGTCACCATTGTACCACCACAGTTGTTTTGAAAGAGACACAAATTAGGGAAAACCATCTAAAGGAATCATGCAAGTTGATGTAGCAAGGCAGAGGAGGTGCTAAAGGTCTCTGAAGGTCTGAACCCTGGTGTCTTGCTCTGGGATCCATCATCATTACAGCATCTAATGAAAAAGGATGACCTCAGCATCCTGAAACTCAGCTCGCCACACATATTTGCTTTGGATTATGAGAGCAGAGAGGAGATGAGATGAGAGCGTCTCAAGTTCTTCATCCAGCTGCTCAGAGGCACCTCAGTTATCACCAGTAAAATATGGAGTGCCACAAGGATCTGTCCTAGTACTATTTAAACTGAGCTGGATGTTGACATCACTGAATTCAATGATGAACTGTCTTTAACTGAAAAATTAGTTTACTATTGTCATTTTGCATTATTGACACACTATTTTCCTAATTAATGCTGTTCAGTTGCTTTGACACAATCTGTATTGTTAAAAGCGCTATATAAATAAAGGTGACTTGACTTGACTTGACTTGACATCAGTGCTGTCCTCTATCTCTTTATCTCTTGCGACATTGATGTTTGGACTGTAATACGAAGTCACCATGACGCCATAAAGCCACCACACTTCAGGTTGATAAGTCACTTTCAACCAAAGTCACATCTGCACTCACTTAGAGGGGTAATGCAGACAGACTCGCTACAAAAAAAAACAAAAAAAACCCCACACTTTTTAACGAATTCTTGAATCCCCACAGCAATCCAGCAAAACCATGAGACCCGGCCCTAACTCTCCGGGTCATGGAATTTCATCTTTGAACTATTTCAATAAATATGAGATGTCAGGTTATTCATTTTCTCTCAGCATTTTCTTCCCCTACTTCCATTTTTAACTGCTAACATAAACATGGGACCCGACTACCGATTTCTGGGAATTGGACGCGATTGCGCCACTGGTGACATTTGGGTGATATTTTTAAGAGATGAAAATAATCGCGAGGTTCCTGTAGGCATGCTCCAGTCACAACGGGGAAGGAATACTGGTGCTAGATGTGGCTCGGCTGGCCTTTTCCGAGGCACTGCACGGAGATCACTGAGGCAGATTTGTTTACATTTGCGAAGGGGGTAATTACAGAGATCGTTAGCCGGGCAAAGAAAGCTCATCTGTAAGTCCATCAGGAGAGGCAACTGAGTGTGTATATTTCTTTCTAGCATCTTACCAAGACAGTTGTGCCCGTCATCTGCCAGCATGAATCCGTCATAGCATGTGCACCTGTAGTTCCCAGGGATGTTGATGCAGTCATGAACACATCCACCATTGTAGTCATTTTCACACTCGTCCATATCTGAAAAAGACAGCACACACACAAAATGAACCTATTGAATCAGTACAGATCAGACAAATATACCCAAATACAAATTTAAAACCCAGCAATATGAAATCGTTTTTTGGTGCACACTGAAGTTTCATAGGTTATGCATAGGTAACCCTTAGCAAAGACTGGTTCAAAGTCAAATCTTACCTTTGATACAAAGCAGAGGTTAAATAAGGAGGTTTAAGAAACAAGCTTTCATTGCTGCTGAGTTTGTACAGCAGACACACGCAAATGGGGACAATAAAATAAACACAATGTTTCTCTCTCTTTCACTCACATATACTTGAGAACATTGAAATCAGATAGTCAGCAAGTGTCTGTTTTCTGCCAGACGATGATCGCGGGTGTCTGCTTTGTGTTTTGCGCTACCTCAGAGCGTGTGATTTAATAAACCTGGCTTGTGCTCTTGGAGACATATGGCACAAACTAAAAATATCCACGTTATTTCCCACAAAAAAACACTCACAACCCACATTGTGCAACTGCGGCTATGGGGACAGTGAGAACTGCGTTTAAGAATGTTTTGTTTTTCTTTTCTTTGCAAAAACATCTACTCAAAACCGAAAATCTATCCACACAGTAAAATATTGAGTGTACAGTAAAACACACTAGTGCACATACTCATGCCACAAACACAAATCATACACACATGCAGATATACACCAAAATTATGGAGGCATAAATACTTCACTAGTATTTTATTGGTTGTTTGCTTCTTTTGTCAATCAAAGAGAGTCGGTTCTGGCTTATTGTGAAGAAAAGGGCCATCACAGTAGACAAACACAGAGCAAACTCATCACAAAAACATCCATAAACACTCCAGAGCAAACAAAAAGTTCATGTTACACTACCGTTTTATCTAATGAACATGCTCCCGAAGAGTACTACATCTACAGGAAGGAAGGGAAAAATTTGATGGATGGAGGGAGACCCCTAAAGGTAAATGAGATGGAAAAATGACAAATTCAAAGGTTAAAGTTTAGATATCACCATATATAAAGGCCACTTTAAAATAACACAGTGAGTCTCATACAAACATTATCATGAAATATCATGAGACTCGCTGCATCCATCAGTTGCATTATAAAGGCAAAACATCCAAGAACAGTAAGAAAACAAGTGTGATTCGAGGTGATAATGTTTTTAGTTGTCTGTGTGTGTGTGTGTTGCGGCCGTTTGCAAGGCTAACAAGGTGCCAGCGAAGGTGTGAGGGTGACGGGGTTGTTAAAGAGGCAAACGGCCAGTTAGCTTCCAGCTGACATACTTCCTGCCTCGGAGCTGTTGTTGATATGTGCCGACAGCGAGTGGCTGATGCTTGCTGCGGTTTCTGCTGTCGACACACGCAGATCTCTAATCGAAGGAGAAATGTTTACGCTCAACATCCCATCAAGCAGATTTAGCACCTCAGCAGGGGTGGAGCCCGCAGGAGGCAACACCTCAACACCCCTATGGTCCAACATAACACGTCCAAATCCAAACTGCTGAAAAACGTGCAATGCAGAGAGCAAAGAAAGAGTGGGGCCCTGCAAAAAACACCTTTTTGACTGACTAGGACAGAGAGAAATGATGACGCTTTGCTAATCTGTTTCTCTGTAAAGTTTCCCACTCCTGGTGTTTAGTACAGTTGAGCAAGCAGAAAGTGGTAAAGAAGTGTACAACTTATATAAACTGAAGCATGTGCCACCTTAGATTTTGGAACCACGTTTCATAGTTTCATAATTAATATGCACGTTATTATAAACAAAAAAAATGCTGGTCTTAATTCAGAAATCACTCATTAAGTCAATCCATATATGTACTTTTGTCAACATTTAGATTTAAAGGGATCATATGATGCGATTTAAATGTTTCCTTTCTCTTTGAAGTGTTACAAGCTCTTGGTGCATAAAAAAGATCTGTAAAGTTGCAAAGACTAAAGTCTCAAATCCAAAGAGATATCCTTTATAAAAGTTAAGAGTCAACCACGCCTACCTAAAACGGCTCGTTCTAACACGCCCCCACATGTCTACCTCACGATGTGGGAAGATTTGCATAATGCCGCCCAAATGTTCACGCAAAGAAAGAAGGTGTAACTTTTATTTTCGCTGTAGTAATGTTGTTGCCGCCACTGCCATGTCGTGAAGGCGCTGTGTGTTTCCTTGTGAAAGCG
>NW_015548309.1:1345284-1371712 GCF_001515605.1 Sinocyclocheilus anshuiensis | reverse complement strand
CAGACCGATGAGCTTTGTAAAAATCAATGCGTTTCAGAAAGGCGGGGCATAGAGGAGAAACATTAACGTACAGTATGTGGAAAAGAATGTGTTTTTTGAATCTGTCATCCCCTTACCCAGTCAATAAACCATCCTGATTTGCACTTACCTGTTGCTTTGTGACAAAACCGCATAAACACATTTCATTACACCAAATAATGTTCTTTTTAGCAACATCATATGACCCCTTAAACTCTACTCATTTAAGGTTTAACTCTACATGTGTACTGTATAAGAGGAAGTGTTTCTCTCAGGTCCTGTAACTGATCATTTTTAATCACTACTTCATTTTCAATGGTCCTACGATGCAAAGTATTTTCTTAAAGTACAAATGCTGCATGTAGTCTCTCAATTAATTCAATACCATAAAAAGTGCACGTACACTACTGATCAAAAGCTTGTGTTTGTTAATATATTTAATGTTTTTGAAAGAAGTCTTGCTCAAAAATATAGTAAAAACAGTAATATTGTGAAATTATTCCAATTGTTTTCTATTTTAATATATTTTTACATTTAAAATCCTGTGATGCAAAGCTGATCAGCATCATTACTCCAGTCTTCAGTCTCACATGATCCTTGATTCACCAGAAATCATTATAATATGCTGATTTGCTGCTCAAGAAACATCTCTTATTATTATCAATGTTGAAAACAGTTGTGCTGCTTAATATTTTTATGGCAACTATGATATAAATTTCTTTCAGGATTATTTTATGAATATAAAGTATTTTTTTAAATAGAAATCTTTTGTAACATAATACATGTCTTTACTGATAGTTTAATGAATCCTTGCTGAATAAAAGTATTAATTTCTTTAAATATGTTACTGTCCAAATAGTAGAGTATAATAATACTTACAAAAGAATTTAAAATGCTGGGTAAAAAAAGTTTGAGATGAATTATAGCATGTCGCTCTACATACCACTGCTTGGAATTTCATGTCAACTATATGACGATTTTAAACTTTTTAGTGTGTGTGTGTGTGTGTGTGTGTGTGTGTGTATGGTGGCACATAAAGCAGCAAAGAGACTGAAGTGTCCTGTGAGGGGAGGGTCAGGGATGACACCCTCAGACAGCCAATCAGAGCATCGGCAGCTCTGTGACGAGTCCGCAGACACCAGGCAGACAATGGCCTAGTAATGGGCAGACACCTCCATCTCTCATTCCATTTATCTGTCTCCTCCTCACCACCCCCCATCCCCTTTTCTATAATTTTCTCATTGAAACATACAAACACACATCCAGAAACACAACTACACACACACTCCGTCTCAGAGACTAGGGAGCTTCTTCAGCGGCGACAATTACCTGACCTCTTTCACAGACAGAGATAAAAAATAAATAGAAAGAAAGCGAAAAAGAGCGAAGGCAGACAAGACAATTCTCTCCCAGGTAAACTCACTGACCTAATGCTGAGTCATGTTAAGGCTTTGTTTTATCACTCCACCCCTGCAAATAAACCCTGGCATCATGGGGGATTTGTGATCTGTGTGGATTCCCTTGTGAGCTCCACCCACTGATGAATCTCATCAATTAATCAATTTACACAATCAACAACACCCAAAAGGGTAAGGAAGGAAGCGGTATGTCACAACTACCTCATTGCATGTTATATCTCCCTTTTGACTTCAAAGCATGTAATGCGTGTAATTTCTGATAGTCCCGCCCACAACTCATGCCATTGGTTGAGCCAATGTTGCTGTGTCATGCTGGTTGGGATGCTCAAACAAACAGAGCAATGTTTTGATAGCACCTCAGAGCTACAGTGTTTACATTTTTCAGGGGAATCAACCTACAAATGGCTTACTTATAGTTGTCTCTGAATATTAAGCTGGATAGCAAAAAGTATTTTAACACTGGAAAAAGACACACTTCTGCTGTAAGAGCATTTTAATGGCATTATGGCATCTAATGTAGGAAATACCATCAGATGCATAAAGTAAAGCAGGTTTACAAATCACAGCTTATATATCACTTGACTTTACGCTGACAGAAACAAGCAAATACACATTCTTCTGTTCCCGTTTCATCGGCTTTGTTTCTGGAACAATCAGAATCCAAATCTTTCATCGCTGAAAGTCATGGCATAATTCATGATAATACAGAGAAGTAACAGTTCCAACACTTACAATTACAAGCAGATGAACTTCAAAACACCTCAAAAACCTCTCACCATCGAAAGGAATATTTATTTGGAATTACTAAAAACCATGTTATAAATTGATCTTATTGGCAATCAGGATACTCCATCTGATCTCCAATGAACCTCATTGGTGTATAGAAGATAAAATTCTATAAAATAACTATAAACTATATAGTTATATAGAAACTATAAAATTTACACACCTTCAGGTCATCCAAGATGTAGATGGATGTGTTTCTTCATCAGAACAGATTTGGAGAAATTTAGCATTACATCACTTGCTCACCAATGGATGCTCTGCAGTAAATGGGTGCCGTCAGAATGAGAGTCCAAACAGCTGATAAAAACTTCACAATAATCCACAAGTAATCCACATGACTCCAGTCCATCAATTAACATCTTGTGCAGCAAAAATGTGTGTGTTTCTAAGCAACACTTCCATCTTTAAACCGTTTTTAACTTCAAACTGTCAAAGAAACAAACTCATCCATATCTTGGATGGCCTGAGGGTGAGGGTGATATTTTCAGCCAAATTTCATTTTTGAGGGAACTATTCCTTTAATGAGATCTTATTTGTGATTTTTCTTTTCTAATGAATAGTCTGTAGGTTTTTAAGGAGAAACATCTGATACAAGAGTCATACATAAATGAAACATAGTGGAGATTGCCTGAGATTTAAAAGAGCAACCCCTGAACAATACAAATGTACTCTGGATTGGCATCTTGGTAAATATGAGCACAGGTTGAGAGATTTTCTGCAACACATCAATCTTTTCTCAGGAGAAACATCTTAAAAAAAAAAAAAAACAGGAGACTTCCGTCTCCATTTAGCCTCTTTGTTGTAAACGAGAAACTTAAGATATTAAAGAGATGGGTTATGAATCTCTTCATGCTCAACAGACTTCACCAGCATGCAACTGGCTACAAATGCACTGATGTGTAGAAAGACAAAATGACTGCATTAGAGTGTTAGCAAGTGTTTTCTTAATTTTCTTCAAAGCCAAAAATACAGGGCTTTAATTAAAGGGTGGGTATGGGGGGTGTTAATAGGCTTTTTCTTCAGACAAAACAGCCCCCCCCCCCACTTCCCACAATACACCACATTGCACTGTGGACGGAATGTCCGCTCAGACAGTATAAGAGCCAAAAAATAGAGGAGACGCATACATAGTTAACATGCTAAGAGCAAAGCAGCCTGGTTGGATTCAACATAACTGACAGCCTCATTGCCCTGCAACCATAGACTGCGGTTTAAAAGTGGGAGGAAAAGGCTTCTGTAAAGTACAGAACATTCCCCGTGTTTCCTTAGAGAAATAAAAAGATGTTGTTCTAGCCCACGCTGTCTGGCATCAGACAGGAGTATCAAGCGCTAACTGAGGAGCAGTCTGGTGCAATGCCATTTCACATCCACCTAATTCATTAATGCAATTGAGATTGGGTGTCAGGTGTCATAATAGTTAGAGAGCACATTTCATGCTTTTCCTGAAACACAAGCTCCACACATGTGGGTGAAACAGGGAGAGAGATGCAAAACGAACAATCCACAGATGAAGAGCACAGAGTACAATAACAGGAAACAGCGGAGAGAGAGTAACCAAACTGTTCGTCTGCTGTAAAAGTGTCCATCATGTTCAGTCCACCTCTCTGATACTCACAAACTAATTTACGCCGATGTACCCTCAATCGCACCAACTGTAAGTCAGAGAAGTGTGTGCACGGTTGGACAACTGGATGAATTCAAGAACATGTCTTTGAATAGAAATTGTATCTGGGTTCACTTAACCTGGGTCTATAAAACAAATTCTGATTTGGGTAATGAAATATTCTTGAAAGGCAAAATTACATCACTGTTGGAATTTTTCTTGCAATTATCAATCATTGTTATCCATGTACCTGCTCGGCCAGGAAACAAAACTGTGAAATTATGGGTACTAAATTATGAAATAAAGTATAAAACATAATTATTTATATTGTATAATATATTGTATAATAGAGTTGAAAATATAGAAAATAACAATAATAATAATTTAATATATACACACACACACACACACACACACACACATATATATATGTTGTAATACCATGCCGATCTATAATTTAATGAAAAAATATTAATTTAGAGAAAACATATATTGTATATCAACTTTTTTTTTTAATATGAGCCAATCTATAATTTTTAAAGAAAAATATTTTTTGTAATATAATGTCAATTTTTGTAACATAATGCCAATCTATACTTGAAAAAAAAAGTATGTATATCATTTTTGTGAGACATTCTCAGCAAATTTTTATGTTTGCGTGAACAATTACTTTAAGGAGATCTTATTTGTGATTTTTCTTTTCTAATTTATAGTCAATATAGTTATGCAATTAAGGTGTTTTAGAATCTGGACAATGGTCATACATAAATTAAATGTAACTGAGATCTCTGAGATTGGCATCTAGGAAAATATGAGCGCAGGTTGAGATCTTTTCAGAACTTTCTTCCAACATTTATCTGAGTATGCATGTCCATTACCTGCTTAATAGATCTATGTGAGTGCATACAGAAGTGATGTGATGTTCATTTGTCTATGTGTGTTTCAGTGAGTGTGTGTGTGTTGGCTCCAGCTGTGCTGTGCTCTCAAGCAGAACGGGAGAGGGTGGTGTAAAGACTGGAGCAGGTTTTGCCCTTCCAGCACCTCTCACCCTCACACTGCACTTCCTCCTCACTAATTAAGACCCACAGCAGGAGCTAGAGAACAGCTGGATGACCTGACCGAGAGTGTGTGTGAGAGACAGCGAGAGACAGGCAGACAGGGACAGAATGAGCGAAACAGAGGGAGAGAGATCTGTCTTCCTCACCTTCGCAGTGCTTGCCATCTCCCCTGTAACCAGTCTTGCAGATGCACTTGAAGGACTTTGGAGTGTTCTGGCAGAGAGCGTCGATGTGACAGTCGTCTGTGGATTCGGAGCACTCATCAGCATCTGTGGAGTAATCACATGGGATAAGATTTAGCTAAATGCGTGTTACACATCCCAGATCTGAAAAGATTATAGTGTTACGATAGCATCACAGAAAGTGCCACTTTTTTGGTTTAATAGATAACAACATTTTCAGGCAGCTAGAAAGATATGAGCTAAACGTCAGTTTCTAAAAACATTACAACCTTTCTATTTAAATTAGATAATCTTTTAAATCTTTGTTCATTCATATCTTTTACAAACCAAACACGTTCAAACAGAAGAGCAAGAATGACTTCCAGAAACACCTAAGTGTAGCACATAAGTGCACATCAATCTACCCAAAGATGAACTAGTCAAACTGAATTAAATAAACATTGTGTTTTACAAAAATCAATGTTTTTATGTGTCTCTGGGGGGGGTGGTAAAGGTTACTCTCTGTCACTGATCTGAGAGCAGATTGTTTTTCTTATGAGGATATTACTGCTGGTTTAGACAGGTGAAGCTGAACAGAACAGAAAATAACAAAAATGACCAAATCTACTCAGACAGGACAAGAGCAGTCTGGAAAGAAGACATTTAGCTTTTCAGCCAAGAAAAAACAATAGAGTGTCCAATAAAGTGATATATTGATTCACCTAAAAAGCAGAAATTATGCTCACTCATGCTCCAAATACAGATGTGAATGAATGAATGCATGACTGACTGACTGACTGACTGACTGACTGACTGAATTAACGAATTAATAAATAATTGAAAGAAAAAACAATAGAGTGTCCAATAAAGTGATATATTGATTCACCTAAAAAGCAGAAATTATGCTCACTCATGCTCCAAATACAGAAGTGAATGAATGAATGCATGACTGACTGACTGACTGACTGAATTAACGAATTAATAAATAATTGAGCAGACAACTGGAAAGCTCATATGGTTGGATATTGACGTGTAGCCTCACCAGTGCCACACAACCTTCAACCTCTTCTCTGGCTGTTCATCATTTGTAAGATCTAAATCGAGTGTTTCTTAAAACCTTACGCAAACTGAGCACCTTTTGCGCAACGGTGCGCTTTTATCCAACATCCAAACCATAAATACACATGGATAGAGAAAAAAGTTCTGTTTGTGCATTTCATAACTTAATCTCATCAAATAATGTCTAATTGAAAAGCTTCAAAACATAAAAAGCCAAAAGTCGACTATGTGCAATAGTCATAACATTTGGAGATGAGTTAGGCTATTCATCTCTCCGTTTATTTGCAGAAGCATGTGTTCGATCTAAAATACACACATGAAAATATAAATGATCATAAAATCTTCAGTAGTGTCGTGGTTAAAAAGAACAGACAATTTGTTTTTATTGTTTGTCTCATTATTGACTTTTCCAGGCATTCATTATGGAGAGACACAATGCGTATTGATGGTAGTGGAGGAGTGAGGGGTCGATAAGCCCCCCGAACCGACCCATCAGGGTGGCTCATGTTCCTATAGACCCCATGGGAGTCCGAAGAGACCCCGGGAAAAGCTCTCCTTAAGGAATATCACGCGAAAAAACTGCGCGCTAACCAAGACGGACGCGTTCATGTACGCATATACCTTATTCTGTATATATTTCCAGTTATGTCAGGAACGAGAGGGACATTTTTTAAATAAAGTATGACTAAATTATTATTCTAGATGAATGCAATTTCAGGCTTAATAATGGGCTAAATAATGTATTGCAATTACATGGAAATCATGTGCAAAAAAACATGCGACCAATGACTTCGCCTATTTCAGGCGTTAAAAGTTTCACCAAATAAATGATGTGAAAGATACAGGAAAAGACAGAGGAACACTTACCTGCGACTCCAACATTTCCCGTGACATCTAAAGTGTTTATAAGGAGGAAAAGCAAACAGACGTCCCAGGACAAGCAGGCAGGACCCATGGTTAAAGGCTGTGAGTGAATGGACGTCTCCAGCTGTGCGTTTAAGCAATAAAAAAGGTAAAAAAAAAAAAAAAAAGGAAGGTAAATTAGTACTCTAAGGCAACACACACATGATGTCATTATATAAAATCTAGACTGAATCTAAATTTCTAAAAAGACTGCAATAATTCACATTTCTGCTTTGGTGCGTTTAATTCCTGACAAGAGTCAAATTGTGTTTAAATTGCGCATCTGTGACTGACAGCTTGCTGAATCAATAAGGTGTAACACTAAAAACAAACGTTCCTGATATAGCATTTCCCAGAAATCATTTGCTATTAAATGTTAAATTGACATGTAAAAATAGGCCTACTGAAAGTGCTTCTCAGTTTGGATTAACCTAATCATGATAAAGGTTATAGTTTTTAGTTCAAGAAAGGTTCTCACTACTTTGCTTCTGTAAAAGGAGCGACTTCAAATAATGTTAATTAATAAAAATACCAATCACTAGAGATGTTATACTGCCCTCTGTCGGAGAAATGGAGGGACATCATTACAAAAAGCACTGTGGTTGTGACATGGTAATTTAATGGATAACGATATTGATATTAAAATTATAATTGTATAGAGATTGCATTTAGCATTCGAAAAGATCAATTTCTAGAGTTAATAAAAAAAACAAAAACAAATATTTTCTCATTAGACATTTCTGTGACGTAACAATTAGATTATATTAATGATTAAAGATTAGATTAAACTAATTACATTATTTTTCCAGACCTGTAAATCGCAAATTCCCTGATAATTCCAGGTTTTCCATGACTATAGAAGCCTTGTATATACCACGGTACTTAATGATTAGCATGTACGTTACTTTGGTATACCAAGGTAATACCTTAAAAAATTAAAGTAACACAAAACATACGCAAAAAAACCTGGTAATACCAATATGCCTTTTAAAGTGAGAAATAATCATTTGTACGTGATCCGAGTACACCAAAACGAAATCTTTGACGAATTATCAGCAAATCTTGAAACACCTGTCTATGATAACGGGTTTACAAAACAGACAGACAAATTGACGGAGTCCTCCTAGCTGTGACATAACTGTCTCTGAGGGTCTAAAAGACGCTCTCCATACATAGTTCTTAACTTCCACACCTGTCTTTTTCACAAGTAAATCCTGTGTCTAAAACGCCGAGTATGCCGGCTGGGCACAACACAAAAGTTAAATGCGAGAACGCGAGCAACGCCAAGGCACGTACAGCGGCGCACACAACAAGGACCCGCCCACTCTGTATGACGTCACATCATCCTAGCCAATCGCCGTCCTGGTTCGCCAATCATTTGCGTGTCATGGCGTCCTCCTTGAAGGGGGCTGGGTGCGCTGCTTCATAATAGTGCGATATTTTACACTCCCACGATCAGCTGAGCGGCTTCAATAAGTGTAGGATTTTATTGCACTAGCAATGGGGACTGTGCACGCACGGGTAAATGTTTTCTTAAAGATTCGAGGTGAAATATGCTTGTTTTGTCTGTGACCTCTTGTGTTCAGAATTACTGTGCTGCTTTATTGCTTGCTTTGCGTGTTATTGTATTAAAGAAAGCTATCCAATGCGTCTTTGTGCACGTGCCACCGGATATGGCTATATATGTCTGCAAAATAATAAAACTGGTCCTGTTTGTTTTGTAGAGTGTGGATTCTTACCCCATGCATGGGCGAGACCTGGGCGTCAACCCAGATGATTTGGAAGTGATGGAGGCGGTGCAAGAAACTAAACAAGAGGTTTTAGAAAACAAAGATGTAAGTTGTGTTAAACTGCTACAGACTTCTTTTTAAAATCATTTTATCCTGATACAATGGAACTACAATGCCATGTTCATATCATGGTTATACCATGTAAATGTCATGGTACATGAATTGGTGAACATGAATATATATTTCATGCCATTTTTCAGATCAGACTGTAGCATCCTTACAAAAAGTACCATAAAATATTAATAGTATCTGATGGTAATACCATAGTATTTTCCAGTACTTAAATTCATGTATTTGCAAAGTTTTTCAAGGTACTTCCAATGATAGTATGGTACATGTCCAAAATATTACTGTTATTAAATATTACTGGTATTACTGTTGTCCAAAACCTGCAGTCTCACACTATGACATCTCTGACTGTTCTCATCTAGGTTGTTGTACAGCATGTCAACATTGAAGGGATGGGCAGAACTAAAGAGGATTACTTGGGCTATGAAATCTCTGATGTCTTCACTGCCAGGAACCTGGTTGAAGTAAGTGAGCTGTCAAGGTCAAAGTGTTTGGACTAGTTAAGTTATTATGAGTGGGGATAGACCAAAGTCATCCAGTTTGGCTGATTAACAGAAGGGTTTATTACACCTCGTAAATTTCGTGACACAGTTTTCAATGGACAGTGCACATTTTTTTGTCATTTTATAATTTGGATAAAATGTGAATATAATTTTGCTTTGGATAAAAGCATCTGCTAAATGAATAAATGTAAAATAATTGATCATTAAATTGTATGAAACATATCATCCTTATATTGTTCATAGATATCAGCCATTCAGAAACCCCTATTGGTCGATCACTAATTATGAAATGAGGTATTAAGCTCAGTGTTTCCACAGGTGATGAGAAAATCCCACGAGGCCAGACAGAGATTGCTCCGTCTAGGCATATTCAAAGAAGTGGAGGTGGTGATTGATGTTTCAGAAGGTACTACATCCATAACATCTTCATGCTTGATTCAGTTATAGACCGTTCAATGGAAAGTGTCCAGTTTTTCTAGACTGAGCAGCTGTCTAGCCCTGCCTGTAGCGTATTAACCTACATTAGCTCATTTACATACTTATAAAGAAAGGTAGACCAGTGGGTCTAAAGGTCGACCTTTTTATTGTCAGTATTAGATCTCTAGCATATATATATATATATATATATATATTAGTAGACAAGTTTAGAAATTTAACCTGGCTTCATAATAAATATATTTACAAGATTTTTCTTTTAACTTAATAGAAAGACCATTATGCATTAACATTCAGCTCCGGTGTTGTTTGTACAATGTCTTTCTGATCTCTTCTTTAGGAGCAGAGGCACTGCCAAATGGACTTGATGTTACATTTGAGGTGACTGAGCTTAAACGACTTACTGGCAGTTATAATACCATGGTTGGAAACAATGAAGGCAGTATGGTAAGAACCATAATACACACATATATTGCTTTGCAGCCTACCCCTGCCATGTTGCTTTGCAACTGAAATCATTTTAAGTTGCAGCACAAAGATGACTAAAACTGAAATAAAATAAATTAATGCCATGTAGAAATATAAAAAAAATTATAATAAAATACATAACAAAAGCACATAACATAATTACTAAAAGTTCAAATAAAATAAAATGAAAACTGGAAATACAAGAATAAAAGCTCATTTAAAATATAAATAAATAGTAATATAATAGTATATAATTAATACTAAAACATCTCTGTTTAAGATGTTGTTAATCTCAAATAAGATGTCCATTCATACTACGAATAAGAAAATGAATAAAATAATATTTAATGTGAATAATAATAGTAAATATGAATAATATTTATAATATAATTTTCAGTCTGTATGGAGTATTGTTTTATTATCACCATCTTAGATTTTTGATGTGTAGCTTCTGCATAATGTGTCATTGTGTTACTGCATTTGTGTGTTTGTTCCTCTAAAGGTCTTGGGCATTAAACTTCCAAACATGTTTGGCCGAGGAGAGAAGCTCACCTTTCAGTTTTCCTATGGAACTAAGGAGACGTCATATGGCCTTTCCTTCTTCAAACCACAGTCGGGATATTATGAACGCAAGTATGCATATACGCACCTAATATGAGTTTTTTTCACATTTTTTAATGTGAAAAACATTAAACCGAAGTGTGTAATCATTTTCTATGTTAAGATGCTATTACACCCTTCAGCTTTAACTATAAACATAACAGTGATGTTGAATAGATATTAAACAACTTGATGTCTTTGCTTTGTGTAGCTTCACTCTAAACCTGTACAAAGTCACTGGACAGTTCCCATGGAGCTCTCTAAAAGAGACGGACAGGGGAGTTACTACAGAGCTTAATGTAAGTATTAAAATGCAAGTATGTATTTAAAAAAAAAAAAGGAAAGTTGCTGAAAATGTACTCGCCCTCAGGCCATCCAGGATGTAGATGAGTTTGTTTCTTCATCATAACAGATTTGGAATGATTTGTCATTACATCACTTGCTCACCAATAGATCCTCTGCAGTGAATGGGTGCCGTCAGAATGAGAGTCCAAACAGCTGATAAAAACATCACAATAATCCACAAATAATCCACATGACTCCAGTCCATCAATTAACATCTACTGAAGTGAAAAGATGCGTGTTTGTCAGAAACAAATCCATCATTAAGGTGTTTTAACTTTAAACCATCGCTTTTACCCAAAATGCGAGTCCATAATCCACCATAATGCTTTCACCACTGAAAAAGTCCATTCTCTGTTGTTCTTTTGCATTAAAATCCACCAACATATTTGTTTTGCACTGTTTTCACTTGTAAATGGTGCTTTATCTGAGCATATTTCTCTCCTGATTCAGACGAGATTGCTTTTTCACTGGACAATGCACTTTTCACTTCACAAGACATTAATTGATGGACTGGAGTGGTGTTGATTACTTGTAGATTATTGTGATGTTTTTATTTTAATAAAAAGTATTTTATTTTAATACTTTAATAATGTAAGATTTAAAGATTTAATGTGTCTTGCAGTTCCCTCTGTGGATGACGGATCACACTCTGAAATGGGAGGGCGTGTGGCGTGAACTGGGATGTCTGGCCCGCAGCGCCTCCTTTGCTGTGAGAGAGGAGAGCGGCCACACTCTTAAATCCGCCCTTTCTGTAAGCTCCCCGCTGCCTTAATCCCAAGTGTTTTGGCTCCATGGGTTTAGACTAATGGCTGATTTCACGGATTTCTTGTCTCACACTAGCACACCATGGTAATAGACACCAGGAACTCTGCCATCTTGCCCCGAAGAGGTGCCTTACTGCGGATCAACCAGGTGTGTGGACTTGAACATCAGCCCAGAACATATCAGTAGCTGTTTTGTATTTCGTCGCTCACCATTACTTTTGCCTCACAATGTCCATCATTGATTTAAACTGTCTGGAGAAGGTTTAGCGTCACTGTTAAACAATAGTTGTGTTCGCTCTGTTGGTTTAGGAGCTGGCAGGATACACCGGCGGAGACGCCAGCTTTCTCAAAGAGGACATTGAGCTGCAGCTTAACAAACCATTTATCTGGGGATCGGTGAGTAGTCTTGATTAATTTATATTGTTATAGATTGTTCTGGGTTTGACAGTGTCTGTCAAACTGTTAACTGCCTCAGAAAGACTGCCGTTGCTATAAAAGTCTGTATTTAAAGGATATGTGTGGTATTTAGACATTAATATTAAGTAGGTCTAATGAATTTCTCTTATAGGTGTTATCTGCATCTTTATGGGGAGGGATGATCTATCCTCTTGGGGGTCAGCCTACCTCCATTGCAGACAGGTGTGCGTTTGTTTGCTTGCTTTTAGGTGGATGCTCCATTATGTTTTTTGAAAGGTTTTATAATTATACAGCCTTGTAATTATATAATTATTTTTATAATTATGTCTCATGTTGTGTTCAAGTCATTTTGACCCAGAAAAAGCTAGTTAAAGTTATCACATTGGACTAAAACTTTATTTGCTCAGACAGGGTATAGCAATTTCCCAAAAATTTTTAATAATTTTTATACATTTTTGTGTGTTTTTTCCCCCCACCTTGTTACACTTGTGGTATTCCTGGTCAAAAATGAAAAAAAAAAAAAAAGAATTGCTCATAAATCTCTCATTATGCCATCACCAAATATTGGATTAGGTCTTTGATTCAACTTATTTTCTTTCACTTAGCACAGGTTTTGCATTTCGTTTTGGATTGGTTGTAGGCCTCATTGGTCTGAGCTCGTGTGCCTCAGTTTTTGAGTGAACATTTCGAAAATCATCCGCAAATAATGTTTTTTTTTTTCACTCAAAAAGTGAGGTGAATAAGCTCAGATCAATGAGGCCTATGACCAATCAGTTAATAAAAGAAATATAAAACCTGTGATAATTGAAAGAAAACAAGTTGACAAAAAGATTAAATCCAAGATTTGGTGATAATGTAGCATAATAAGATATTTACAAGCAATATTTAAAAGGCACATCATTTTTGACTGGGAACACCAAATTAGGTAAAGGGTTTTTGGTAGAATAAAAGCCATCTTGTATCAGCACAGATCTAAAGAAACATTTTAGAATGATAAAATCACTCTGTGCTCAATTAAAAAGCAATTCACCGAGGACATGTAAGCAATTTTGCTAATTTAGACACTGAATCCCTTCAATCCTCGCCTTCTCAAAGACATGTTAGCCAGCCTGAACATGTTTATACTGTTGTCCAAATTACATTGTGCATGTGGTATTATGTCAGGTTCTACCTGGGCGGCCCAACCAGTGTGAGAGGTTTCGGCATGTACAGTATAGGCCCTCAGAGTGAAGGTAAGTGTATTTAAAAAAAAAAAAATATATATATATATATATACAGCATATCATTTTTGTACCTTTATAATTTTGTAAAAAAAAAAAAAAATCTTAATGATAGATTTCTTAGTGATCGTTTCTAAATTTTGATATCTATACCTGATCAGGTGATTATCTGGGTGGGGAAGCGTATTGGGCTGGTGGGCTTCATCTCTACACACCCCTCCCCTTCCGCTCAAACAAGGGCGGCCTGGCTGACCTCTTCAGAACACACTTCTTCCTTAATGCTGGAAACCTTTGCAACCTCAACTACGGTCAGTAGTCATTTACTGAAAACATTATTTCATTATTCTTATCTGAGGAAATTGTCTGTAGCAGGACTGTTATTGTTATTTAAAACTAAAATGAAAACCAAAATATTTTATGTTTTCTTTACTTGAAATAAAACAAACGTTAAATGAAATCAAATGAAATTATAAATTTTTTAGTTGAACTTTATACTAATTAATTTAAATAACTAAAAATAAATTACTAAAACGTATGTAGACATATAACAGACAAAAAATACTAAAACTTTAACTACAATTCAAATGGAAAATATAAAAATTAATAAAAATCTATAATAATATCTCAATGATACTAAAAAATTACATTAGTCTCTAGATCTTGACTGAATATATGCCCTGAAGCCTTTTGTCCACATGGTGATGCTGTTGTTGAAGTGAAACTTTAGTATGGCACTTTCAGTTTAGTGACAACAGTGGGCAGAGTATTATGTGGTATAAATCAAAGACATTTTGCATGTTTAAATGAGCCTGTTCTTCCATTTACAGTAGTATTAGCTTGACATTATGCATCATGTTTGTGTAGGAGAGGGACCATACGCACATCTGCAGAAGCTAGCAGAGTGTATCCGCTGGTCTTACGGCGCAGGAATAATTCTACGACTGGGAAACATTGCTAGGCTTGAACTCAATTACTGCTTTCCAATGGGTGTTCAAAGCGGAGACAGGTACATACACATCCACTGAACCACATTCACACTGAATCGCTGCCAAGATAAAGGCAGTTTTGAATTGTTAATAAAGATTAGTACATTTGTTTTTTTTTGTAGCCAAACCACTTGTTTTCTACCTTTACTCTCTCTGATGTTTTGAGTTAAACAATGATGGCCTTGTCAAAAAACTGTGTTGGTTCTGCTTTCAATTGACTTCTGTCCAACCTTTAATATCCGCCTCTTTGCAAAGCAATGTAACCAGCGATTTGAATCCTAAATTATTTTTTTGTTCCCTGACAGGATATGTGACGGTGTGCAGTTTGGTGCAGGCATCCGTTTCCTGTGATCTTCTAAACTGCCGTCCTACTGTTAAAGCAGGGATTTGCGGGACAGCGATTTTTGGATTTTGAACTGAGGGATCCCTCCTGCATGCAGTCTCTGAGGATGCACTTCAGTTTTGTACCTGTAAGACAAAAAATACTTGGTTTTCCTGCATACCTCTCACTGTTTGAATAAGAGTCCAGGATTTAGTGAATGAAAATGAAACCTTATCCAGGTGCTAAAATAGTTAGGCTATTACAGTTATTTCCAATGAGGAGAGCTTTAGAGATTATTCATGATCAAGCTGTTAAACCAGAGATTTAATTCAAATCCACACCACCGTCCACTCTAATATGTGCTTTGTCGATGATTTAAGCAGTCCCAATGAAACACTGAATTATAAGAATGAAGAATTGATTATTTAATGATTCATTTATCCTGTAGCCATTTGACTTGAACAAAGCACATTTTCTCCTTTTAAATCTGATTGTTTAATGTTTCAGACAGTTGTCTCCTCTAATGCCAAACTAGATAAATTAATCGATTCAATCTGACCTCACTGAATGAGCAGTGTGTCGAGTTTCTTCCAGCCATAAGTCCCCTTTGTGAGATCCACCAGCAGTGCTATATTATTAGGACACTTTTTATTATTGTCTGACCTTTAAAGTTATCTTTATTGTGCACAAAAAATAAACCTTTTGGTTCCCTGATGTATTTGTTCTTATTTTGTGATCATTTAAAAAAAAATTGCATTAAATGGCTGAAATTAAATTGTCAAACTAATTTTTACATGGCAATGGTGTACATGAACCACTAATCGTAAGAAATTTACAGAATCTGCTGGAGACCTTACAGAATGAAGAATAAAACATATGAGATTGAAAAGCAGAAATGTCAATAGCTCATACCGAACTACTTTTTCATCTTGAAATCACACACACATCAGAGCCGTTTTTCTGTCTGTCAAGGGTAACTAGCAGATCATGAACAGCTTGATATCTGTCACGGAAAAGTAAACGTGAAATGTGTCCAAACCATTTGCAAGATCCCTCCACAGCCAAAAAACTGACCTTGAGGTAAGGACCAAACACACACTCCCTGTTCTAACAGATAACTTACAGTAAAGCACTCTGATATGTTCTTGGATGAAGAGTTTTGTGAGTTCAAGTATCATTTTAACTTATATATATAATATTATATTAGAAGTTCTCATAATTCTGCAGGTCTTAAAAAGTAATTAAGGGCAGAAAGTTTTAAATTCATGGCATTAAATGTTGCATACATTGCAAAAAAGAGAATATCTTCCCAAGTATTTTTGTCTTGCTTTCCGATAAATAAATATCTAAACATCCATAATCAAGACGCATTTACTTAAGGTGCAAAATGAAGACAAGTCTTGTTTTCTAAAAAACTGAACAAAATTAAGTGAACTTATGCTTAAAGGTGCCATAGAATGGAAAACTGTATTTACCTTGGCATAGTTGAATAATAACAGTTCTGTACATGGAAATGACATACCGTGAGCCTCAAACACCATTGTTTCCTCCTTATGTAAATCTTGTGCATTCAAAAGACCACTGAAAAATAGGTGAATCAGAACATAACACCGACTGTGACGTTACATTCGGGATCACTAATATGTACTCCCCCAACATTTGCATATACCCGCCCATGTTCTAGGCCAGCCGGACCTGCACAGCCAAATCATTAGAAGTTCGGCAGGTATTGTGAAGAAACAAGCAAGGACAACTGCGAAAATGGCAGATCATGGAAATAAATGTTATGTTACAGGCTGTGCAGGGGATGTGAAGTGCAGGGATGGGTTGGTGTCTGTATTCAAAAAGGCACAGAAAGCAAATACCGCGAGCCACTAAAGGGACATGGTTAGCTGCTTGCTAGCGGTAGCCTGTTACATTACAGTACATAAGATTTCACTTACCACATAAACAGAGTAAGGAGAGATGACTGAGGACGATGGCGAATGATTTACAGATCCTGAGCACCACTGACAAGCATCTGATCTTGTAAAATGTGTGGTTAGCACTGCCGCTGTAGCTTATACAGAGCACGTGCGATCGCAAATCTCGAAAGTGAAAGTAAAACGCGATCGTGCATTCGAAAGTTTCAATGCCCCGCATATTAACAGCAGCTCCCTGATGTCCGCATTTTATATACAGTATAATTACCCAACGATATAACTGCGAGAGACAGTACTGAAATATATATTTTCCCTGTGTTTCCTTCCTGCTGTGTGAGCTACTAAAATGAGCTGCACTGTGAAACAGCCAATCAGAGCAGAGCTCAGCATTGAGCCGCACTGCGAAACAGCCAATCAGAGCAGAGCTTAACATTATTATTCATGACCCTTCCAAATAAGGTAAAAACAGACAATTTCATTCTAGGAACAAAGCCTAGGGTTGTAAATGGACATGTAAAACCGTTTCTGAAGATTTTTTGCCCTTACCTAAGCCACATACCTTCTATGTAGATATCAGAGAACAATTTAAAATATTGTATCAATGCATTCTATGGCACCTTTAAAAGAAGAACAAATATCTGTCAAAGGGGTGACAGATATTTGTGTGCTATTACTAATATTAGTTATTAATATTAATGCTGTTATTAAAGGGGTCGTATAATGCGATTTCAATTTTTCCTTTCTCTTTGGAGTGTTACAAGCAACGCAACGCGTAAAAAGACAGTATAAGTCATTATAATCAGTAATTATGTCCCCACTGGATGCAACAAATGCTTTGTTTATAATGGGTTTTACTGTTTTTGTCTCGTGGTGCTGGGACAAGACATCACAGTATGGTGAGGGGCGTAACATTTCCGTCTTACGCTTGAGGTATTCGGCCAATCACAACGCACTGGATAGCTGGCCAATCAGAGCACACCTCGCTTTTCGGACCGATGAGCTTTATAAAAATCGACGCGTTTCAGAAAGGCGGGGCATAGAGGAGCAACAATAATGTACATTATGTGGAAACATTTTTTTAACCTTAAACCGCATAAACACATTGCATTACATCAAATACACAAAATAATGTTCTTGCGACGTCATATGACCCCGTTAAATAGGGTTTACGCTCCGACGGCTACGCGCATCGATTAGCCGCCGTGACGTATGGCCCGGGAGCGCGCACGTACTGAGCGTGCCTTCGCGTCAGTGAGCGTCGGTTCAGTCTAGTTCTGCTGCCACACTGACCGCATACAGTCAGCGAACCGCAGGTGTGGGTTTACAGTACCGCATGTTCCCAGACCACCACCCCGGACTTTAAACGTAATCTTTCTTTGAGTGTTTATAATATTTTCACCATGTTGTGGACGGCGAACACGATTATGAGGAAATTCTCCTCGAGCTCTGTGAGTAACCGCATATTCTGCATTGCTGCTTTTGCCATAGATATAAATGAATGAATGCATGCATACGTGAAAAATGTACTGTATTGATGGCAGAAACATGCATAGACCTTAAAATAAGTTTATAAATGTTGGTGAACTCTTAAATAACATTATAATACAGGGTTTACCCATGTAAAGTTATTGTAAGCATGCTGTCAGCTGATGTATCCCAGTATCTTAATGCAATGTTGTAGATGTTACACTTGTGCATTAATTCACTACATATGCACACTTTATGCATGTTAATTAGATATAGGATTTTTATTTAAACCGGCTTGGGATTTAGTGTTTGCCACGTTGCTTCGTAGGATTACTTCCAGTGGACAGATCCATGGAGAGTTGCATCAGCAGGGGGCCGAGAATATGAAGGCAGATCATATTACTAATGTCACTATTACTAGAACATAAACTATAACTTAAGATCACACATGTGCACTGATAGATAAACATGTTGCATGCATGATCTTGCTATGACAATCCATAATAAACTTCACTACATGTTTGCAGTATAAACAATGCTTGAGCTGGTTATGTCTCCCAGCAGTGCTTTAATTTTCTCCCCATTGTGCAGCACAGTTGCAGTTTCACAATTTCAAAGTACTTTATTGGCATGATTGTTTTGCATACAACATTGCCAAAGCATCAATATGTAGACACAAAACAAAAATAGTGCGAATAATAATAAAACAAATAATATCAATACAAAATATAATAGAATAAAATAAAATTGACAATTATGTGCTCATTTTTGTCCAGATCTGTAAAGTTATTTAGAAATACAAAAATGCAATTCATGCAGACATTGAGGATTTCTGAATTAAAAGTCTTTTGAAAGATTGTAAAAAAGAAAAAAAGTCTCATTAAAGGGCTGAAATAAGTAGTTTGGCATAAAATGTGTATTTTATTTATTTATTTAATAATAAAAACAATCATAAAAAATATTATTTGTATTTTAAAACCATTTGTACAACTTTTTATCATTATCTGAATTAAATCTTTTGAAAGATTGTAAAAAAGAAAAATGGCTGAATGTTTTGGTGTTTATTAATATTTACTGAGTCTCTTATTGATTCAAACATGAATAAATAATAAAACAATAATAATATATATTATTTATATTTTAAAACCATTTGTCCTCTTTTTTATTATATTTGACATTGCGATTTGTTATTGACCCATAATCACTGAACACTGAATCAACTGGTAAATATGAAGATCAGAGCAATGGTTGGTTTCACAGAACAAAGGGCCATATTATGTAATTGGACTTATAAACTGATTATGTTTCATATTTTAATGTCAGTGACACTTTACCGTGAACCATATAGTTTTGTCTGGTGAGCTTGTTTAAAATGTTTTAACATCATAATACTGTCACAGGCTTACTACCAAAACAAGCTGAAGCTGGCCCTGATTGGCCAGAGCTTGTTTGGACAGGAAGTGTACACAAACCTCCGCAAGCAGGGCCATAAAGTGGTGGGTGTATTCACAGTTCCTGATAAGGACGGCAAGGCGGACCCCCTGGGTGAGTCTCAGATGGGTGGGGGTGGGATAGAGTGGAGCACTGACCGTTTTTTGTTACTGTAGTGGTGTCATGGGGGCTGGGAAGTGTCACAGAAGTGGAAGTGAGAGATGGGGAACAGGAAAATGAGAAAGCCCCTTTTTTTGAATGTCTCTAATCAAATTTGTCTGGTTTGTTGATAACATTAAGGCCGTCATTGTTGTAATGAACTCTTACTGGAAGTGAAGTCGTCCTACTTCAGTCACAACGCTGCAAGCCTGAGCAGCACATTGGCTCACAGCTCAATTGTGTGTGAGTGTTTATGTTTGCATGAGGTGCAGGGGCAGTTCAGTGTTGGTCAGAAAAGGAGAAGAACATGCCGCATAATAACCACATTTTTTTGGTGAAAGTGGTGTGAAGCCGTGTGAGGAGAAAAGTCCCTTAGTGATTGGAGCATTTGTGACGTATGTGAGAGCAAAGAGGACACACGAGCATTCTTACAAGAGTTTGTATGAATCATTGCCCAATGTTGAGTGCCCCAAAAAAAGTTAAATCAAAAACACTTATTTAATATTTAAAAAACAATTTATTATAAAATAATATTTAATAATTAAAATAAAAAATATTATGCATTAATAATTTAATTATAAAGTGCATGCATATTGATAAGTGCAAAAAGAAAACAATTTATAAGCACAGACACACACACGCATACAGTATATGTATACACATATATTTTTATTACAATAACATTTTAAGATTAATGCATAATAATTTGTATTATAATTATAAAAGTATAATTACAACATTTGTATCATAAGTGATTTGATTTTTATTATACACACATTTATTTTTAATATTTTTAAAACCATTTATTTATTTATTTATTTATTTATTTGCACTTTATCAACATGCAATTACATATTGAGTGATAATATCTTTATAGTTAGGATATATAGTTATTATATATTATGTCATGTAGTATGTAACATATTGTAGGAGTCTCCAAAAACTAAACTGGTCTTAGTCTGTTCATTTGTAGAAAATTGTTTAGAGTTGCAAGATTATACTGTAAATTCAATAAAATAAAATAGAAATTCACTTGTATAGTATAAAGTTAGATAGTTCACCCAAACATGAAAATTCTGTTATCATTTACTCACCCTCAAGTTGTTCCAAACCTGTATGAGTTTCTTTCTTCTGTTGAACACAAAGAAGATATTTTGAAGAATGGTAGCCATTGACTTCCATAGTATGGAAAAAATACAGAATTTGATGACAGATGACAGAATTTTAATTTTTGGGTGAACTATCCGTTAAAGTGGAAGAAATCGGGGAACATAATAAACTCCTTTCCTTTCTATTCAGGTTGAATTGTAGAACTAGTTGAAATGGAGTTCAAAAGCACACTGAATTGTTAGTTTTTGATTCATCTCCAACAAATCATGATTTCATAATGTGCTGATTACCATTGTAATGACCGTATTGAGGTTATGAACAGCGCCCAGGGTACTATAACTGAGTCTTTTGAAGTTGTTACAATCATAGGACTCGGCCTACACTTAACTGTTTATGACTGATATATTTATAGATTCAGATATAAAGGACAAGGTCAGTTACTTAAGTATGCGTATTGATTTGATAAGTTCAATGATTATGGCAGGTGCAACCTTGTATAACTTCTCAGGATCAATCTCTCTCTGACCTTCAGCGGTGGTGGCGGAGAAGGACGGGACGCCAGTGTTTAAGTTCCCACGGTGGCGGGTGAAGGGTAAGCCCATCCCAGAGGTGGTGGAGGCATACAAAGCAGTGGGCGCTGAACTGAACGTCATGCCCTTCTGCTCCCAGTTTATCCCCATGAACGTGATCGACTTCCCCAAACATGGCTCTATCATTTACCACCCCTCCATCCTGCCTAGACACAGAGGAGCCTCCGCCATTAACTGGTGAGATGTTACTAAAATGTCATTCTGATATCTTTATAACTACTGTATTTAGACACTTAAAATGAACAGTTGCTGATCATTTACTCACCGTCAGGCCATCCAAGATGCAGATGAGTTTGTTTCTTCAACAGATTTGGAGAAATGTAGCATTACATCACTTGCTCACCATTGGATCCGCTGCAGTGAATGGGTGCCGTCAGAATGAGAGTCCATTATGGATGCATGGATTTTGCAGCTTTTCAACTTCATAAGACATTAATTGATGGACTGGAGTGGTGTGGATTACCTGTGGATTATTGTGATGTTTTTATCAGCGGTGTGGACTCTCATTCTGACGGCACCCTTTCACTGCAGAGGATCCATTGGTGAGCAAGTGATGTAACGCTACATTTCACCAAAACAGTTCTGATGAAGTAACAAACTCACGTCTTGGATGGCCTGGGGTTGAGTAGGTTTTCAGAAAATTTTGGATGAACTATTCCTTTAAATGAAATGGATTTAAATATGTGTGTGTGCAGGACACTAATCGAGGGTGATAAGAAAGCAGGATTTAGTATATTCTGGGCTGATGATGGTTTGGACACCGGCCCCATTCTGCTGCAGAAGGAATGTGCAGTAGAGCCCAACGACACAGTGGACACACTTTATAACCGCTTTCTGTTTCCAGAGGGCATCAAGGCCATGGTAACTATGAGAAAAATATTCAAAATGATGTTTTATGCAAACTAAATGTTAGATTTTGACTCCTGTGAGGTTCACGAATCTGAGTTTACTTCCAAATTGTGTTCAAACAGGTAGAAGCTGTACAGCTCATTGCAGATGGCAAAGCTCCCAAGATCCCTCAGTCTGAAGAAGGAGCCAGCTATGAGGGAATCCAAAAGAAATCCAATGCAAAGGTGAGACACAAAGATAGTTATGTAAAATAGTCATTAGCAGTGATTATAGGGCTCCAAAGGTAAGCGAAGAAGGTTCAGCAAATCAACATCATTTTATCTGTCATTCTCTGCCTCTCTTTCTCTAGGTGAATATGGCTCAGCCAACAGAGGTCATCCATAACTTTATCCGTGGTCATGATAAAGTTCCGGGTGCCTGGGTTGTTATTGATGGAAAGGTGCGTTTTCTAAACAATACATTTGAAAATGAATATCTGTGTAAGTCTTTAGAATATCATGATAAATATTTTACTCGCGTAGTATTAATGGGTCTTGAATAAATAAAACTATTTATGTTTTTATATTATAGTTAAGGGCTTCCTTGTAGGGTAGTCTTCATATTTGGTATCAAAAACTCACTTTAGGCAAACTCAAGACTAATTCTGATGGTCCTGCTATAAGCTGTTAAGTGGATGGTTTGTGTGTGTGTGTGTTTTGTAGCCAGTAACGCTGTACAGCTCATCGATGCTGAGTGGGTCAGTGCCCACAGGTCAGCCAGTCGAGGTGGAAGGGGTGTCTCAGCCTGGACTCATTGCCAAATCTGGGCTTATTCTGTTTGGGTTTGATGGAAAAGCGGTTAGCTTCTGGTCTTTTATTTACTTAAATTCTAGGCTTTTAATGCTTTAACTTTGTGCTACAAATTCATAATAAAGGGTATTAACGGCTTTAATATAATATCACTATGCAGCTCCAGGTAAAGAACCTGCAGTTTGAGGATGGAAAGATGATTCCTGCATCCAAATACTTCTCATCAGAGGAGACTGCCAGTCTGGATCTCACAGATAATGAGAAGAAAATGGCAGAGGAGATCAGGGTATGTGTATGTTTATGTGCCTCAGAAATGCATTATGGTATATATTTGAGCAATTATGTCATTTGTTTATTGTTTCATACTTATCTAGGTGATCTGGAAAGGTATTCTGAGTAATGTTCCGGTTATTGATGACACAACCGATTTCTTTAAGTCTGGAGCTGCTTCTATGGATGTAGTCAGGTGGGTCTGACTTATTTATTTATCTTATTTATTTATATACTATTATAGTATTTAATAATATTTTAAATTAGCTTTTATTTTTTATTTTTATTTTAATTTAGGTTTTACTAATTTTTATTAAAATAATGTATTTTTTTTATTTTCTTTTATTTCTATTTATGGTTTAGTATTTAAGCTTATTTTTTGTTAGTTTCTCATTTTTTTGTTTAATTTTTTCATCTTATATTTGTATTTTTTTTTTTCAGCTTTATTTCAATCACTGACTTCTAGTAGTTTTGTAAAATTTTTCACTTTAGTTAACAATAATAACACTGAAACTATGAAACAAAAACAGTGATATTGATGTCACGACCATGATAACATCAACATGATTTACCACATTTACATATCAATGTTGATTCAGTATTTATCAACTTAGCAGAAGTATTTTGAGTTCATTTAACATGCAAACAGGTTAGCCAATCATAACAGAGGTCATTTACATATATTAAAGTCTTAGCAACAGCTTGTGTACTTGTAAGGGGGCTGAAAATGGTCACGTAAAACTAAATTACAATTATTCTTTGAAGAATTAGACCTTTATAATTAAACATTATAAATGGATTATGGTGTTATTGTGATTGTTTGGTTTAGATTGGTAGAGGAGGTGAAGCAGAAATGTGGAGGAGTTCAGCTTCAGAATGAGGACGTCTACATGGCCACCACCTTCCAGAGCTTCATCCAGATGTTCGTCCGCCGCCTGCGCGGAGAAGACCAGGAGGAGGAGCTGGTCATCGATTACGTGACAAAAGATGTCAATAACATGACAGTGAAGATGCCCTATCAGTGTTTTATCAACGGCAAGTTCGAAGATGCAGAAGATGGAAAGACATACAACACGGTGAACCCAACGGATGGCTCGGTATGTTAAGTCATCTCAAACACGCTTAAACTCATCCCTGGCATGTTTAAAGGTTGTGTTGTGTTTCAGGTGATCTGTAAGGTGTCATATGCGTCTGTGGCAGATGTGGACAGAGCGGTTAGTGCAGCCAAAGAGGCCTTTGACAACGGACCTTGGGGTAAGATGAACCCTCGTGACCGCGGACGGCTGCTCTACAGGTAAGATGTGTTAGAGAGTTTTGTTGACTTTATTGAGCCACTGGGTCAAGATTTGACTTAGATATGAAAAGCCAAACACATTTGCAAAACAAATAGTAATACAGTGCGATCATTTGACCAAGAATTGATTTCTCAGAGAATATCCTGTTGGCAGTTTTCATACTTTATTTGCAACAAAAAGGGAACTTTTTGACTTCTTTTGTGTGTAGTTTGGCTGACCTGATGGAGGAACACCAGGAGGAGTTGGCTACTATTGAGACGATTGACTCTGGTGCGGTTTATACTCTGGCTTTGAAAACACACGTTGGCATGTCCATTCAGACGTTCAGATACTTTGCTGGCTGGTGTGACAAGATCCAGGTGTGTGTGTGTTTTGAGTTCGCTCAGGCCTTCATTTTATAATTTCCTGTCGCTGACGCATCATGTCCTGTTTCTCGCAGGGTTCAACGATACCCATCAGTCAGGCCAGACCCAATCGCAACCTCACCTTTACAAAGAAAGAGCCTCTGGGGTGAGTGATTGTAAATGTGTGTGTGAGTGTATGCAAATTTGATTAGCGTGAAGGTGTAACATGATGCTTGTTTGTGTCTTAGTGTGTGTGCCATAGTGATTCCTTGGAATTACCCACTTATGATGCTGGCATGGAAGAGTGCAGCCTGTCTGGCGGCGGGAAACACACTCGTCTTGAAACCTGCTCAGGTAAAACACACACACAAAAAACTATTATTAGTTATATATATTAAATTAATGATCATTATTATAAATTATTAATTATAAAAATATGCAAAATAGTAAAAAAAAAAAAAGCAAAATATTATTTGAGATTAAAAAAAAAATACTGAAAACAGACTAGACCAAGGGTCTTCAACCAGGGGTCCGCAGCAGAACTCAGGGTTCCCACGCTTCTTGAAAGTACTTGAATTTCAGACATATGGATTCAAGGCCTGGAAAGTACTTGAAAACAAACATAGGTCCTTGAAAGTGCTTGAATTAAATTTGAAATAAATTTTGTTTATGGCGCTATTTAAAAAATTGTCCTATATGTTCTGTCAAAGACCGAACAAGCGGCACTAATGATTGGGGGTGGAGATGGGGGAGGGCGAAAAAAAAAAACGTGTGTGTTGACGCGCAGCCTAGAGACCTGAGCGGGACAGTTTTCTTAAGCCCGCTCCCCCTGAATTTCTGACCATTACCGCCCACTCCCGCAACATGTGTGTCACGCTCCCGCAAACATTCTTACTGTCTTATTGTATATATTGCATCAACAAAAATAGTTCCAAATATAGTAACAGCTGAGCCGCTGAGCATTTACAAGCAAACACAGTCGAGTTTCATTCATGAATGAAAGTGCGTTTTTGAACGAATCTAGTGAGTCAGTGATTCATGATTACCCATACATAAAGATTTCATTCCTGAATGAATCAGCTGTTCAAACAAATCAATTGAATGAATGATTCAGTGATAAAATCAGTGACTTACCGCCACCTGCTGGTGGATTTAGTTTCATTTTTAGCGTATAATTTCAGTTATTTAAATCATTTAATATTTCTGTATTAAAAAAATTTTATATTTAAAACATTAATCTCCACATAAATGTATGAATTTAATTGCACTCATGCCACC
>NW_015548309.1:1344669-1344959 GCF_001515605.1 Sinocyclocheilus anshuiensis | reverse complement strand
ATGTAAACGTGTATTTTTAAAAACTGAGTTTTTCCTTCTTCCGTTTTAAAAAAAATCTCCGTCCACATGAAAACGGAAACCCATGGTCCATGAGAAATAGTCCTGCCACAACAAAAGAAGACAAACACTGCTCTTAAACTGGGTGTGTGACGGGTATGGCTGTGGAATGGGATTTGGCTGAGGAAAAATTCGGATTTTTTTTGCTTTAACCCCATAATTTTCAGGGAGCCGTATCAATATGCGGGGTATTGAAATCGCATTTGAATAAGCGCTTGCTGTTCAATTTCACT
>NW_015548309.1:1338994-1344589 GCF_001515605.1 Sinocyclocheilus anshuiensis | reverse complement strand
TTACAATAAAGTAATTTACAAAATTATTTTGACTTGAGTTTATTTATGAATGAGTAACGTATCTTTGGAGTGAATGTGCAAATTTTTAATGTTATCAGCTTTTACCATGTTATTACAACATTTAACCACTTTTTATTAATTTAAAAATTGAGAAATTCTTTCACATTTAAATCTTGTACAAGAACTACAGCAAAAACCAGTTTGATGCATATTTTATCTCTATTTTAGAAATTTAATTTGAATATCACCAGTACTGACTTCAGTGGATTTCATTAAATTCCTTTGAACACGACTGCTCAAAACGGTCTAAATTTAGGTGCTTGATATAAAATAAATGGTGGTTGAAAAAGTACTTGAAAGTCCTTGAATCTGGTGTTCATGAAAGAGTGGGAACCCTGAGAACTGCAGGGGGTCCGCCAATTAATGTTTGATCACAAGTAATTTTTTTGTTAAAAAAATTAAAACATGGGTAAAAAAACATCACAAAGTAAATTTTAAATATACTGTAAGCATCCTGAAATGAAAGCAAGTGCACCCTCAGTTGATACTGTAATGATGTAATATTATTGGCGAAACAGATTTAGCAAACTTGAGCACTGGAGAACGTGAAATGTTCCTGTTAACAGCGTGTTGTTGTAGCGGTGAGAAATGTAGCCAATCACAGTTTTTGTTCAGTGCTCGCTCTCTCGTTATGCTCGCTCTTGCGAATCCTCTCTCATTAACAAACAATGACATGATGTGAGTAATAGATTCATTATGCAGTGTAGACAACTTTATTGATTTTAAAGGGGTCATATGATGCGATTTCATGTTTTCCTTTGTCTTTGGAGTGTTGAAAGCTGGTCGTGCATACAGAAGATCCGTAAAGTCGCAAAGATTAAAGTCTCAAACCCAAAGAGATATTCTTTATAAAAGTGAACGCTCAGCCACGCCTTCCTAAAATACCTCATTCAAACACGCCCCCACATGTCTACTTCACTGTGTGGGAAGATTTGCATAACACCGCCCAAAGAAAGAAGGCGTAACTTTTAATCGCCGGCACCATGTCGCGGAGACGCTGTCCCCCCACATATCTACATCACTGTGGGAAGATTTGCATAACACCGCCCAAAGAAAGAAGGCGTAACTTTTAATCGCCGGCACCATGTCGCGGAGACGCTGTGTGTTTCGTTGCGAAAGCCAAACTACTTTGTTTGGCCTTCCAAAAGAGGACACAACTAGAAATCAGTGGTTAAGTTTTATTTACAACAACCCAAATATTCCTTGTGTGCAGCGTATTTTACAGTGGAAAGTTTCCTGAACCTGGTAAGGGGCGTAACATTTCCGTCACACGCTTGAGGTATTCGGCCAATCGCAATGCACTGGATAGCTGGTCAATCAGAGCACACCACGCTTTTCAGAACGATGAGCTTTGTAAAAAATTGATGCGTTTCAGAAAGGCGGGGCATAGAAGAGCAACAATAATGTACATTATGTGGAAAATAATGTGTTTTTTGAAACTTAAACCGCGTAAACAACATTGCATTACACCAAATACACAAAATAATGTTCTTTTTATCAACGTCATATGTTCCCTTTAATGGAACGTTGTGAGATGGCGAACTGAGATGAGTGACAGCTTTTTAGTGATTGTAAAGTGAGCGGTCTTTCACACTTTCTAAGCTATTTAGCTATAAATGATAATAATTATATTATAATAATTATAATAATCCATTGAATAAAGGTATAGTTTTTTTATTGTAAAAGTAATGCCTTGTAAATAATCGTAAATGTCTCACTGTACATTGCTATTCTTGTCACATATTACATCTGCACTTTATTAGAAAACCCTCACTAATTTCAGATACTCTGTGATTTAATTTACAAAAAAAACACAAACTACTGGATACAAACTAGACTATATTCTCAATTCTTTTGATATTCTCTCTATATTTTTCTATTAACCACACAGAAATGTGCTGATTTTATGTTTATATTTTTTATATATTTACATGAATGTATATTTTATGTGATATAAATTAATACATATACTATATTTTAATTAGTACAAATACTATTAAATAAATGACAATTGAATTATATAAAATAAAAATATAGAAAAAATATACAAAATATGGTTTATTTTCCAAAAAACACAAACTACTGGATACAAACTAGACATAAATTCTCTTGATTTTTCCAGGTAACCCCACTAACCGCGCTGAAGTTTGCTGAGTTGACAGTCAAAGCTGGCATTCCCAAAGGAGTCATCAACATTGTACCAGGATCAGGTATCAGGATTTGACTCATCTTTCGGGTTGTATAAACAAACAGAAATCTCATTTATAGTAATGCACTTACAATGAAAAGCTATGGGGCAAGACGTAAGCAGATATGTCCAGCTTATCTGTTTGTTAAAGCACATAACAGTAGAAAAAAATGTGTTATTTGAGCTGTGAAGTTTTTTTTGTTTTTTTACGAACTCAAAATGATATTGTGCATTAATCGGCAGCTGATGTTACTTTCTTACTCCTTATGATGACTGACATTTCTGTCACCTCTTTCTCTCAGGTGGTCTGGTCGGGCAGAGGATGTCTGATCACCCTGATATCCGTAAGCTGGGTTTCACAGGCTCTACTCCCATTGGCAAACAAATCATGAAAAGGTGAGTCCTATTCATGTAATTGAACTAAAATCAACACTGTAGTCGATTACTCTGTTGCTATTACTCAAATATATCATGTATAACAGCGAATCATTCAAACGGCTTATATGGTGCTGTGAAAGAGCCTCCAGCTGATGATTTCTGTTCTTTCTGTTGCAGCTGTGCGGTCAGTAATTTGAAGAAGGTTTCTCTGGAGCTGGGCGGTAAATCTCCCCTCATCATCTTCAGCGACTGTGACATGGACAAAGCAGTGAGAATGGTGAGAGAAGACAACTATTGCCAGAAGATACAGATGCAAGCTCATCGTCCTCTTGAACTTACTGTGCATTTGTGTGTACGTTGCAGGGCATGAGTTCTGTTTACTTCAACAAGGGAGAAAACTGCATCGCTGCAGGCCGGCTGTTTGTTGAGGAGTCAATTCATGACGAGTACATCAGGAGAGTGGTACGTGTTTCCGTCGTACATTGATTGTATTTTAAAGTTGCAAGCTGCTTCTAGATGATGACATACTGGTATGTTTTTGTGTGCTCAGGTTGAAGAAATCAAGAAGATGAAGATTGGAGATCCTTTGGATCGCTCCACAGATCACGGACCTCAGAACCACAAGGCCCACCTGGACAAACTGGTGGAGTACTGTGAGATCGGCGTGAAGGAGAGGGCAACGCTTGTCTACGGCGGGAGACAGGTGGACAGACCAGGTGAGACCTCCAATCTAATCAGACTTCCATGATTTAAAAGGGTTTGTGAACATAAATTTGTTTTGTAATTGTTTTTGAATATAAATTAGGCAATTTTGGTCTGGTATAATCATATATGCATTATTCCCGGTGTTATTTGTGGTATAATTTTTATTTTTAGATTTTAAGTTCTACTGATTTCGTTATGTGTTTTGGCATTCTTATTAGTTTTTTATATATATTTCTATTTTTTATATTTAGCTTTATTTTTATTTCAGTTTTAGTTTTATCCATATTAGCTTACTTTAGCTTATTTCAGTCAGATTTTAAGGCACCATTTATCATTTTCATTTGTTTTTTAGTTTTTTTAGTTTAAGTGTTTCATTTCAATTGTAGTTAAAGTTTTAGTAATTTTGTCATATTTATTCGTTTTTTTTTTATATATTTGTATTTATAATATTTAGCTTTATTTTTTAATTTTAGGTTTAGTTTTAAGTCATTTTAAGTACTAACTGTTTTTTTTTTCAGTTAGCTGCCAAGGCACCATTTCTAATATATTTTTTAAGTTTTTCATTTTATTTACATTTTAATAGTTTTAGTCATTTTATGAGCTTTTGTAATTTTATTAGCTTTGTATTTTTATTTTTATTTTTTTCAGTTTTAGTATTTTAAGTACTTTAACTTAAACTTCTTTATTTCAGTTAGATTCCAAGGCAGCTTCTAATTTTCTTTTAAGTTTTCTAAGTTTCAGTGTTTCATCTAATATTTATGTTTTATTTCAACTTTTTATTTCAGTTACCAAAAATGATTTTTAATTGTTAGTTGTTAATTTAGTTACTCCATTTCTAATATCTAACTATGTATGCTTACAGGCTTTTTTATGGAGCCCACAGTCTTCACAGACGTGGAGGACCACATGTTCATTGCCAAAGAGGAATCATTTGGCCCTGTTATGGTGGTATCCAAATTCAAAGATGGGTAAGCTGGCTTTTTGGACCTTAGTAGGACTTTTTGTGTCAGTCTGACCTGCAGGATGATCTAAATTCAAGGCAGGAGCTCATTTGAATAACGTCTAATATGGTTGTTTGATGATCAGTGATGTAGATGGAGTTCTGAGCAGAGCCAATAACACAGAGTTCGGCCTGGCCTCTGGAGTCTTCACCCGGGACATCAACAAGGCCATGTACGTGAGTGAGAGACTGGAGGCGGGAACTGTGTTCGTCAACACCTACAACAAAACCGATGTGGCGGCTCCCTTTGGAGGCTTCAAACAGTCCGGGTTTGGGAAAGACCTTGGTAAGAGTGAACAAAACACACACTGTATCATTACTCTGTATCACTTTAAAACCAGTTTCATGACCATGAGGATCATGTGCATGTGTATACAGGTGAGGAAGCCCTGCATGAGTACCTGCGGACTAAAGCTGTGACAGTGGAGTATTGAATGAAACCTGTGGTGGAAAAGACTGCATGGCCGAGACTGTCTTAAAGCAGGTTTAATAGAAAAAGCATTTCCTGCCAAGACTACACTGATGTGCCTACATTTTTTATTGCCCTTTTTTTCTGGAAATGTTTGGAATAGGGCAGAACTGGAAAAATGGCAAAAGACCTAGGGTTGGGTATCTTTTGAATTTTATCGATTCCGATTCTGCTTATCGATTCCGATTCTTATCAATTCCTAGTTTCGATTCCAATAGGATAAAAAAATCCAATATAAAAAAAATTAACTCAAACATTTAGATGTCAAACATTTATTCTGGGTTGGGTATTGTTTGAATTTTATCGATTTCGATTCCGATTCTGCTTATCGATTCCGATTCTTATCAATTCCTAGTTTCGATTCCAATAGGATAAAAAAATCCAATATAAAAAAAATTAACTCAAACATTTAGATGTCAAACATTTATTCTGTCTTTTTACAAAGTATTCTGTTGCAGCTGAATAACACGAGCAAAAATCAGCAGCCTACAGAACACTGCAAGAGGAATTTTGCCTATGCTTTAAAAAAGATACCACAGGAAAAACAACTAGATTAATATAAATTTCAAATATCAAAGTGTTAAAGACAAGTAAACAGTCAGTAATAAGATAGGAACAAACAAATCAATTAGCAATGTCATAAATAAATACAACTGAACAAAATTTCAGGTACAGAAACTGTAATTAAAAGTTATATCTTTTCATAAATAAAATATAGATTAATCAATTAAAGTTATTAAATATATTCAGTCAAGATCAATGAATGGTTTTCTTTTGTTCTTTGATTAACATTAA
>NW_015548309.1:1325486-1338055 GCF_001515605.1 Sinocyclocheilus anshuiensis | reverse complement strand
CAGTAAGAAAATCACTACATTCCCACACATCCTCAACCCAAGACATTGCTCGGGAAGCACACATTACACTTAAAATTAGGTATAATTATCTAGGATGATCAATTTTTCTTGTCTATATTTCAGTGTTTCACTGAACAAAATTTCCAGTACAGAAACTGTAATTAAAAGTTTAAAAACACTGCACAGTTTTCTTTTCATAAATAAAATATAGATTCATCAATTAAAGTTATTAAATATATTCAGTCAAGATCAATGAATGGTTTTCTTTTGTTCTTTGATTAACATTAATGACAGGCAGCGCGTTTATTAGGCTGCTCTCTCTTTAACACCGAACGCACGCAGATCTAAAAATACTGCACATGTGTGTTTTCTTTCTCATCTGTTTACGTTCACGTAAGACAAAAACGGCTTTATGTGTTTATGATGATATACTGACGTAGTTTTCTGCATATTGGTCGACAAATATGAAAGAAGTCAGTTTCGGCCCGGAACAACCTTTTCTACAGTGGAAATACACGGAACGGTTCGAGAACGGATACAAACCGGGAACCCGTACCACGACCTCTGTTCTCTGTGCTCGCGCTTCGTGTGCGCTGCACGCAAACAGGGCGCAAGTTCTTTCCGTTCCTGCACTTAAATCGTTTTTAATCACATTAAAATGCGAACGCAGGAATCGTTAAGCAGAATCGAAATGCACGCGTCTTATCGAATACCCGGTTCTTGGAAATTTGGAACCGGTTCTACAATGGAACCGGTTTTCGATACCCAACCCTACCTCCAAGTGAACCCAAGGACACAAGATCAACCACAAATCAGATCATGCATCGTTTTTAACTAGTAGACACTGAAATATCATAATGAGGTGAAGTGAATTATCAAATTGAGTCAGTTTCAGGAAGCAACCACAACACTATAATGATCTTGAGCATTTCCTAACCATGTTTCCAGTGATAAGTAATTTGTCTGTCCACACTGAATGTGAAACTGCTGCATGATGATTTTGCCGTGATGCTGAAACAAAGATAGAAACCAAGTAACCAACAAAATGTCCTATCACAACTGGTTAGGACAAAACTGCTCATTTACTGTTTAAAGTTCGGGGTCAGTAAGATTTTTTGTCTTGTGTTTACCAAGGCATTTATTTGACCAAAAATACAGTAAAAAGAGTAATGTTGTGAAATATTATCACAATTTAAAATAACTGTTTTCTAGTTTAATATATTTTAAAATGGAATTTATTCCTATGATGCAAAGCTACATTTTCAGCATCATTACTCCAGTCTTCAGTGTCACATGATTCTTCAGAAATCATTCTGATATGCTGATTTTGTAAATTTCTTATTATAAATTGTTGAAAATAGTTGTTCTGCTTAATTTTTTTGTGGAAACAGTGATTTTTCAGTTTTTTCAGGATTCTATGATGAATACAAAGGTTTTTTGTAACATTATAAATGTCTTTACTGTCACTTTTCATCTATTTAATACATCCTTGATTAATAAAATTATTTTCTATACAAAAAAAATAAAATACTGACCCCAAACTTTTAAATGGTGGTGTTTGTGGCTAAAGCATATTTATATTCAGCCAATTGTGCGCACACACACACACACACACACACAGTCTTTTATAGTTTTATATATATATACCCCCGGTTTCACAGACGAGGCTTAAGCCTAGTCCCAGACTAAAATGTAAGTCTGAGCTGTGTCAACTGAAAGAAACTTGCACTGACTGATCTTAAAACATATCAGTGCCTTTGTTTTGGCTCAAGATGCACACCAGTAATGTGTTTTCTAAGGCACGTTTATGAAAAATTACTTAAATATCCTAATTGAACTATGGCCTAATCCTGGCTTAGTCTAAGCCCTGTCTGAAACCAGGCCATAGTCTTATATATTAAAACCATGACATCACTGCCACTTTATGAAATCTGTATTACCATATTTGTCCATCCCAAGGGTTTTTAATATGCATAGCATTTTCACATCACTCATTTTTATTAGAATAACTGTATATATTTTATTAGAGGATATGACAACTTGTCTTATTTTATATATTTAATTTTGCATTCCAGACATGATTGGAAAGGGAAACGATATAAACACTATTCTTTTTGAAAGGAAGCTATTTATTTTGTACAAAAATATGGGTCATGCTTGATAGTAGCTTACTCTTGAATTCAATACGGTGTGAAGTATTCTGACACATTCTTGTTAAAATTACTGAAAATATCTGTTGCTAAAGATTCATGATGCTTTTGTTATGCATGAACACTTCAAGCAATGACATGTATTTGACAAAACATGAAATGTTATCATATGCAGATGTTAATATGAGTATTTTAGGTTCTGTTTAAGCTGTCAGTCATACTGGAAGTGTCATATTGCCAAACAGTCTTACACACAACAGTATTTCAACTTTATATCAACCACAAACACAATTTAAGGAGTGTCGTGCAACCATTTTTACAATAAAGAATGTAAATTGCAAAAACTGTTTTTCTTGATTGAAACACTGAACTTTTAATATCGTTAATGCCAGAATACAATCCATTTTCAAGTATAATCAACTGAGACAACAAAAGAGAGCGACTTTTAGTCTCCCCAAAAATGAAAATTTGCTGAACATGTACTCACCCTTGGGCCATCAAAGATGTAGATGATGTTTCTTCATCAGAACAGTTTGGAGAAATTTAGCATTACATCACTTGCTCACCAATGGATGCTCTGCAGTGAATGGTTGCCGTCAGAATGAGAGTCCAAACAGCTGCTAAAAACATCACAATAATCCACAAGTAATCCACACCACTCCAGTCCTTCAATTAACATCTTGTAAAGTGAAAAGCTGTGTGTTTGTAAGAAACAAATCCACCATCAAGATGTTTTTAACTTAGCGTTGCATCCACTGGTGATCAAGTGATGTAATGCTAAATTTCTCCAAATCTGTTTCCGATGACGAAACAAACTCATCTACATCTTGGATATCCTGAGGTTGAGTAAATTTCAAACTACTTTTTTTAATTTTTTGGTGAACTCTTCCTTTAATCGTTCACCCTCTGGATTAAAACATCTTCAAAGAACATGAAATGCCAGTCTGCCAGCTCACCAGGACATAAAATCACTGGTCTGTGCTCATTCCAAATAGCAACAGACTTGAAAGGGTTATATATTTCTTTAATAGGCACAGAAATGGCCTGGCGTGAGTCCAATGCTCTCCCAGAGTTCCAGTTGGCAGTATGTGTTCTCTCACTCGCCCTCTTTCCCCAACACCTGGATGTTGGCCTTTCTCTTTCTGTCACCTGGAAGTTTGAGTGTCTTTGGAGTGACAGTTTGCACCTCTTCCTCTGAACATGATGATAATGATGATGATGACGACGACGACAACAACTCATCTTCTTCGCTGCTGTCTGAATCCTCCAGTTCAACCAGAGCCACGGCCTGCGGCGTAAACACATCCGGTTATTATGTAAAAAATTAAAGATTTTTATAATTAGACACGTTAGGATGAACGACAGCTGGTGGTGAGAGCAGACGCACCATCTCAATGACTTTCTCTGCATCCTCCACACTCTCAATGTCAAAGAAACCAGCAGGAGCCTCGTCCATCTGTTGTCTTAGTGACTCATTGGCATGGGCGATTTGAGGAAGGAAACTTTGCAGCCTGTCCAAGACTAGCACACAGAATATGCATTATAGCAAATATGCATTAAAGATAACCCATTATAATTATAGCATATGACCTACAAATACATCTGATGACATGAACATACTCACCACTACTTCTGGGGACCCTTGCTGTCTGCAGTGAAGCACTTTTAGAGTTCAATAGAAGTTTCTCATGGATTCCTGGAGACATCAAAGTTAACGATTCATTTATGATTAGGTGTTCCCAACATATATGTATTTGGTTATTATGCAAATAAGAAGTGACAACAAAGCACAGATGTGGTTTTATTTTAAGATTTCTACATTATGATTTGAGAGGAGTTCTTCTCAACTGATCAAATGTTAATTTAGAAACAAACTACTTATTTTTATTTTAAGTTTATTTAGTTATTATAGTTGTTTAGTTTAATTTAGGTTTATAGGTTAATTGACTTATAGTTGGTTTTCTAAAATGAAATGGTATTACCACCACTAACAACAGGGATAGGCAACTAAGTTAGGTCCTGGAGTACCGCTGTCCTGCAACCCTTATCAAACACCTGAAACAAGCTAATCAAGGTCTTCAGGATTACTAAAGACACAGGCAGGTGAGTTTTTTTTCTTCAGGGTTGGAGCTAAACTCTGCAGGACATCGGCACTCCAGGACCGACGTTGCCTATCCCTGCGATACAAGAAAGTTTCTGAATTGATCTGTTAGAGAGACGAGATTCTCTCCGTAAACTTAAGTGTCTGCTGGTTAATTCTCTGAGTCTTTTTTTTTTTTCAAAGAACGTCTCACCTTTTCCGTTGCCACAGGTCAGCAAGTCTCTAGAAGAGGCTTTCTTGATATTGTTTTGTGTTTGAGCCATGTTTAGTTCCTCACATGTACAAAATAAATTAACTTGTGTCCACATGTGTTTTTACACAACATAATAACTTCCGTGTTGTTGGGTCGAGCCACTGTTGGCGCCCTCTAGAGTTTTGGATGTACGTGCTGGGCGACAAAAGAACAGTGCTGTGGAAGTTACAAACATAAGCAGTGTTTTCTCCTGCGTTCTACTGTACAGAGTACAGACGTGAATTTACTTTTCCTTCAGCCTGAGGTTTATTCATTACACTTTTTGGTGTGAAAGGGCTTTTATATTTGCTATAAATAGAACTTCTTATATTAATAACAATCAAGCCCTGTTCATATTTAAAAAGTAACGCGAAAGTAACGCAAAAAGTAATATAAAGCATTACTTTCCATAAAAAGTAACTAAGTAACGTAATTAGTTATTTTTGTAGGGAGTAACGCAATATTGTAATGCATTACTTTTAAAAGTAACTTTCCCCAACACTGAACATAACATAACATAACATATAACATAGCATAACAACAACATGGCATGGCATAGTATAGCATAACATAACAGCATTGCATAAAACCAAACATTTTAGTGTAGAACCTCCAATAACTAAAACTATAAAATGAATAAAATCTTTATTAATAGCATTCTCTGAGATTAAAACCACAGAAGTTTTAAATAGCCTGATTATTTTGTTTCATTTGTTTCGTTATTTTCTTATTTCTTCTAGGGTAGTTTTTTTTTTTTTATTATTATTGTAAAAATGCTAAGAATCTTTTCTTACATAGCGTTTGATTAGCTGACATTAACTTTTTTGTTTGTTTGTTTTTTGTCATACCTGACATAGTTTACTTTTTTTTTTGTCATACCTGACAAAAATTGACCTCGTAGAAATGTAGGTTGTCATGCTTGTTTGACGACATTCTTGTTTGACAATATTGGACAAGGATGAAATAATATATATTTTTTTTTTAATTAAAAAACATTAAAGAATAGCACAAAAAAATCAAGGCATATTAAAAAAAATATGTGTTTCAATTTAAGTTTTATGTGCTTCGATGTGAGCTCACGAGCCTTTTATTTTGAAATGCCGCTGCTGCCGCAGTGGGCAGTGATGACGCGCCGCCGCTGTCATAGAGCTCCAGTCCAGCGATCAGGGAAGAAGAAGCTGAAACTCGTCTCGACGGAACTAAAATATCACGGTACATACATTCCTTTATTATCTTTTCACCCTCCAGAGAAATTGAGAACAGCTGCCACACATTAAATAACGCGCTGCTTTCATTTGACAGTTGAAATGATTAATTATTAATGTTTACCATCAGGCAGATGGAGAATATTTTAGGATGTTTTGGGGTGATTCCAATGCACAAGTCACCTACAAAAAGGTTTAGACATATAATTGAGTATTTCTGATAACCACAAGCCATATAAACTTAACAAATCTGGCATATTTTCTTAGTTTGTCCAGCTGGAAATGCAACCTGTCCTCTCCCTGCCACTACATCACATCATGTATACTATATTCTTATATCTCAAATAGTATCCGTCAAATGTATGTTTTGTTAATTACAGGCATAATAATCTGTTGTTCTTCGTTTGTTTATTTCCTTTAGGTTTTCTAAGTTCTGAGAACTAGCATTGTTTGTTTACAAACATTTTCCATGTAATGTGTTGTTTATTGTTTTGCCTGCGTGATAATATTGAAATACACTATTACATGTTTTACTATTACATATACAATATATATGTTTTATTTATTACTTTTATGTCAAATGTTTGATGGTTAACTTGAAAAAACATTTCATACAATAATCGGTCTCCATCAGACAATTAATTTGTGTGTTTTCTTTTTCCAATACACCTCTAATAATTAATGGAAGCTTGTTTCTGCTATGGGATAAAAAAATTAATGTAATTGCAACTTTTTATCTCACAATTCTGACTTTTTTTTCACAATTGTGAGATATAAACTCGGAATTGTAAGAAAGTAAGTCAGAATTCTAAGTTAATTGCAAATTTTTATTTCATTTATGCAATTGTCATTTGAAAAATTGCAGTTGCCTTTTTTTATTTTTTCATCCCATGGTGGAAATAAGTTTCCATCAATATTAATACTGAAGGGGTTCAGAAGTTAGTTCGAATATGGTGTACTTAGAAATTGATGTTTAAGTAAATAAGGTTTAGACTGTGTACTAAACACTATGACTGCCAATTCAGCATCTAGACCAAATAACTGCTGCTGACAGACTAAAAGAGAGCATATAATGAGAGTGTGACCTTGAATGCGACACTTTTGTTGATTAATTTCCCTCTGTACTTCTCTTTATCAGGTCACTGCGATACTGTCAGCGCTCTGTCATAGCTGTTATGGATGCCACCTTCTGGTTCTGCTGATCTGCTGCTCTTCTCAAAGTCCGGCTGGCCATGAGCCCAACCAGTTCGCATCTGCAGTATGAGCCTCCGAACCATAGGGGGCGCTGTGCTCAGCTCCCTGGGCCCTAGTCTGGCAGCTCAGGCTGGAGGAGCCTGGAGCTCCATCTCTTTTAGACCCATACCCTCCTTGCTTCAGACCATGGTACCTGCTGGTTACACCGCACTACAGGAGGAACGGCTGGCCATGGTGGACCTCGGCATGCCTAAGCCTGATTCCCTCAAGAATGGGTTCCAACGCGAGCCCCGCCGCCACTCAGACCGCAGCAGCAGAACATCCATCAGCCTGTCTGATGCCGGAGACGGACACTATGTGGAGACTGAGCCTATGCTGCCTGATGGCAGGCTTTCAGGAGAAGAGGCAGATGAGGAAGAGGAGAGCGAGGAGGAAGGGCAGCAGCAGGCAACTAGAAATATGCCCAAAGAGTCGCCCCTTGCCATGGCATTGCAGATACTGGTGCCCTTCCTGCTAGCTGGGTTCGGGACGGTTTCGGCTGGAGTGGTACTGGATATAGTACAGGTGAGATTTTCGAAACCTTACAGGGAGCATTTTCTCATCTTTACGTTGTTCCAAACCTGTTTGACTTTCTTTCTTTTGCGGAACTCGAAAGAAGGTATTTTGAAGATGTTTTTGTCCATATAATGAAAGTCAATGGGGTCCAAAATCACACTGGACCACAGTGACTTTCATTTTATAAACAAAAAATACTGAAGCAATTTTCAATATATCATATTTCGTGTTTCATAAAAGGGATGGACTGACCCTTTAAGTATTAAACTTTGACGTGATTGGACTTAAAATTTTAGCCTGGCAGATAATAAAACTGGATAAAAAAAATAAAAAACAGTCCAGTGGTTCTCAACCTTTTTGACTTCAATATTTGAGGATAACATTTGAAGGCTCTCCTATCTAAACTGATATGTACCTCTGGTACTTCTGTTGTCATAAAAATAAATAAATAAAAAATTCTATGTCAGTTTAATGTTGATCTTTTTTTTATTTTTGTAATTATTTTTAATAAAAAATATCTTTATCTATTTATTTATTTTTCCATTATAAGTAAGATTGTGTTAAAATGTTATGTTAACAATATAAATAATTTAAGATTTTTTGGGGCCCCACTGGAAGTTTGTTGAGGCCCCCTAATGGGTCCTGGTCCACTGGTTGAGAACCACCCTATAGACCTAATGGAAATCTCTCTTCTCTTTTTTTTCAGCATTGGGAAGCATTTAAAAACATTACGGAGATCTTCATCCTGGTTCCGGCTCTTTTGGGTTTGAAAGGAAACCTAGAGATGACCCTCGCTTCCAGACTTTCCACAGCGGTTAGTATCCTAACTAACTAACAGCTGTTTGCACATAATTGCATCTTGCTTTAGTTTACATTGGGCGTGCCTGTAATTTGATTAGAAGTGACTTTCAGCTCTTATTAGAAGTGCTCCTTTGACGCTAAAGTGCTTCATGATGAGATCTTGGCCCGCTTTGGGCATGCTCTCACCTGTCAGGACCTGACGATTCATGCTAGTGCCCATCTTCATAGACTAGGGCTGGTAGTAAAAAGCATATGTCAGTGATAGAATGACTAGCTAGTCTGTTATTATGGTTATGACTCCATAGGTATTTCCAACCCCCATATGTCTGAGTAAGAAACACACACATAGGTTTTCAAGACATGTAATCAGCATCTTTACTATCTTAATAATTGTGCCTGGTCTTACTGTGCACATTATTTTTATTTTAAAGAATGAAAAAGAATGTATTATAATAATATAATGTATTATAATCTTTTATCAAAGTGTAATAACTTCTTCCACTTCAGAAACATATTTTCTGCTGATGTAACCAGTAATATCATAACAGCTCATCAACCACAGTGACAGAACATTTTGTCAGCCATATATACACTTTCATTACACACACACACACACACATATATATATAACTGCATAAGGCATGAGACAAACAAACATGGTCGTGTTATTGACTTAAGCTGATAAATAAACCAAATACTAAACAGCCCTGCTGGTGGAATATAAAATGAGCTAAAGTGGTTGGAATACAGAGCTGGTTTCAGTGGCCAGGCTATGGCAGTGCTAATGTATTTGGGGATTGTGGACTCCTCCAGTGTGTGCGGCTGTTAATTAAATCTATTCTAGGTCACAAGATAAATGGCTCTGACACAAACGTGTTGGCCCCACACCAGCAGCAAAAAAATAAAAATATATAAATATATATATAATAATAATAATAGCGCTTTCCGCCATTCTGCTACAAGCTTTGATGGATTTAAATGAAAAGAGTCATTAATAAAGTTGAGCGGTTTGAGGGTAAAAGCATACTATTAATAACAGTTCTTCATGACTGCGAGGAATATTGTACATAATAAAACAAGCCCTAACTGAGTGGACTTGCATTATCTTTGTGTAATATTAAAATTTGTTTGATGATCTGAATCTTTTAAGTGTGACAAATATGCAAAAAATGTAAAAAACAGGAAGGGGGCCAACACTTTTTCACACCACTGTATATATATATATATATATATAATATGCACTTTCATTACCATTTTTGTGCCAATGTCTTATATACTGTAGATAGTACTATGTATATGTGTGTCAATAATAAAAAGAATAAATACATAAAAATTATAAATATAATATAAATTTATAAATATAATTTAAGTACAAACTGTGTGTGTGTGTGAATTATATATATATATATATATATATATATACATTTTTTTTTTAAATAATTATGGCACCATTTTTGCGGTAACATGAATTTTTGGGGGCATTTGTCACTTTCAGTGGGATTTTTGCAATAAGCAACATCAGCACCTTAATTCTGACCCTTGTGAAAATGTGTTCCAAATGCTGTTTCATGTTGACTTTAAAAACGTATTGTGCATTTAAATTTCTGTAGTTTACTCGGACTCGGGTGTGTTTATATGTGTGCATAGACAAGTGTAGTTTACATAAGCTAGTTTAGTAACAGATTCTGTCCCACTCTCCTCTCCTGCCCTTTCCTCTGGGCGCTGGAGTCTCTGCTGACAGAGTGATTACATTTTTTTGGTAGCTAGTGTTTTTTTTTCTTCAGTCCGGGACTTTAGAGCTCAGAGGGGTTTCAGCTCATGCCATTTAGCGTCTAGTGTTCTCATGGCAAATCTGCCGTCCCCCCTCGAGGTGAATGAATAAACAAACCCTGGCGATGTGGGCCGAGCAGAGGAGAGGGGCGAAAGTACAGGCCTTCTGTTCACCCTCATGCAGCTGGGGGAAAAAAAGAAAAACACACACTGAGTTTATTGCCCTCAGACGGCTCTCTCCTACATGCTGCTCTTTCACATTTACATTGTTTTAGCTTTTAGGTCAAAAATCAAAAGATTAAAAGAACACATTATATTTTTTATAATATTTTAAGCCTCTTTTTAGGGCCATTTATATTTTCTGTATTGTTATGCTTTTTTCTTCTCCTTTTTTTAAAATATAAATTAAATTATTTATATAAATTAATGTAATTAATTACATTAAATTCAGTACATATAATATTACAATGATGTATAAATCTGTTACAATTTAAATGTTTATTAATGGTCATAAAGTTACTTTTATTTTGGGGTGAACATGTTTGAAATATTTATCATTTATCAATGCTTTGTCAACTTTTTACCTTTGCTTTCCAGTTAGGAAGTGCTAGAAAATGTTCATTAAACATATGTCACATTTTAGTGACCACAGTACAGGTGACTGAATGCAATAGTGACCTGTTCATCAATTTTGTTGTCTTTAGGTGAATGTGGGGAAAATGGACTCACCCATAGAAAAGTGGAATCTTATTATTGGGAATTTGGCGCTGAAACAGGTAAGGACACTCGCACGGTTATTTTGCATCAGGGTTTTTACCTGGAAAAGGAACAGAGACCTTATCAAGATGACGGGTTTCCATATTTGCATGGACACTAATAAAACAAAGACAAAGTGAAGTGTCTATATAAAGTGTATAAATAAGAAGTAATTAACCCCTTAAGCACTGGGGTTATTTAAGGGGTTTCCGCCTGGATTTAGCATACCCAAATGTAAATGTTTACCCTACACACATACAATGGAGGAAATGGAAAAAATTGTGTCATTGTATAGACTAACCCCTTGAAATACAAAATCAGATTGTAATTCTTCACAAATAACATTATATATGTTTCAAATATTACAATAAAGACAAAATTAAAAAATAATATTATTTAATATAATGTATAAATAGAATATTTAAATATTTATTTATATATAACTTATATTTTTATATAATATTTCTCATATTTGTTTGTTTATTTTATCTTTAAAATAATAGAAGAAAAAAAAAATTCTGTTCATATATTTAATAAAATAAAATTTACATATTTAAATAAATGAAACCTATTGTTACCTCTGCCTGTCTCTCTTTCTCAGGTGCAGGCCACAGTAATAGGGTTCCTGGCAGCAGTAGCGGCAGTTGTACTGGGTTGGATTCCTGAGGGAAAGTTCCAGATCAGTCACGCCGTGTTGCTGTGTTCCAGTAGTGTTGCTACAGCCTTCATAGCATCTCTGCTGCAGGGTCTGTACTACAGATTAACCTCTAATGCTCTTATATGTAGCTACTAAAGTGGCTCTTTTCACAACAAATAATGGCCACCTTGTTATATCGCAATCCGATATTAGTCATGTTTGTTATTAGTAACATTTCACATTATGAATGTCCAGTTCCGAGTGAGTAGGGTAAACACTGTCTCATGCGTGTCCTCTTTCAGGTTTTATAATGGTGGGAGTGATTGTGGGCTCTAAGAAGACAGGCATCAACCCTGATAATGTAGCTACGCCCATCGCCGCCAGTTTTGGTGACCTCATCACACTGGCCATCCTGGCATGGATCAGCCAGGGCCTCTACAACTGCCTAGGTGAGAAAGATGTGTGTGGGTGAAAAGGGCTCTGTTCTAAACCCTAGTGAGCTGCCTACCTAGATGGCATTTTTAGGCATCATAGGCACATTCGATTTAAAAGTATGCACCTAAAAAGTACATATGGACAATGTTTCACAACCTCAAATGAGTCACGTTCGCCAGCTATGTAGAGAGCAGACAGCGAGGCAGCTCACTAGGAATTGCAACAGAGCCAGAAAGAGATTTATTTTTTTGCCCCGAATAGATAGTAGGTCAGTTTGATAAATTAGTAGTACTGTAGTTTCTCTCAGATCAGACATGCTTTCAGTTTTCTACCACAAGAGGGCGCAAGAATCCATCACTTTAGACTCCAGCCTTGAGTGAATTACATTTTGATACATTTGTCATAAAGCTGTCTAAAGAATTTCGATCATATTTCAGTCTTTATCTGTCATATTGGAGTGTGATCAGTTAAATATCTTAAACGTAGTGGCACATTTCACACTCTCACACTCTATTGCAGGTGTCAGCAGATGTGAGGTGTGTAAGTTATAGTTTATGGGGCAGTGGGGTTGATATGTTTTATGGGTAGGGTCACGCTGCTAATGAGTCTGGCTCAGGACAATGAGAGTGTTGTGACACAGTGCATGACCTCGCTGGGTCTACGTATCCACATTCTCATGAAATACACACACACAGGGCTCACTATCTCTCTCCCTCTCTCTCTCTCCATGTGT
>NW_015548309.1:1320589-1325476 GCF_001515605.1 Sinocyclocheilus anshuiensis | reverse complement strand
TAAGATCAAGGATCAGTTAATTCATGAGCTTTTTTAAAATATTGATGATCACTTTAAATTTGGTTTTCAACTTGCTTCTTTATGTTTGTGGTGACTTTTTCAAATATTTGGCCCTCATAGGCATAGCCAAATAACCAGTGTCTCTCTCACACACAAACACTACATCTAAAAAGTGTGAAAGTCACATGTGGGACGTCCTGAGCAGCGTTCTGGAGTGTTTATGCTGGGTTTAATGAGGCTTCAGTCCATGATGACTCAGTGTGATAAGCCCAGACTGAGTGCCGCGCTCCTTTTTTGAGGTGAGGGCAAAGCAAATGGCACCACCGTGCCACGCCAAAACCATATCAGCCATGCCAACCAGCCAAAAAGAGAGGCTTCTGCCATCATTAGCGCACACCGCTGCCCTGTCAGGCCCATCTCACACTAAATATAGTCACACAGATGTTGCCTCTATGTTTGGGATTTAAAGATTTAGGCTGTTTAATGTGTGATGAAGAGTATTTAGCAAAGAGTGAAACCTCTTTTCGCATTGCTGTCTGCATCAAAAAATTTGATTCGTTTTTTTAAGAAGATCATTTTTTTCCCTCAATCTGCTTAAATCCAATTAGAGCCAGTCAGTACGGCTACATTTACACAGCAGCAGAATATGATTGTTAGTCCTGATCGGGGCGCCACATTCAAATTAACATGAATGTTTTTGAGCGATGCCGCAAAACGAATTGGGAATCCAATCATCAGTCATAGGTTTTGAATTGATTTGAAAAAGAAGAATGTGCTGCATAAAAATGAATCAAATTTAAGTGACTATGGAAATGTTTGAGAGTCGCTCATGAGACAAAAAAGAATCATGAATGTAATGCCATAATCTTTAAGAAACTTAAGCAAATAAAAGCCATATTAAATTTATTGTGGTATTCACAGTGTTACTTTGTTTTGTATTGCCAGCAAAATCATTGTGAATAAATTTCAAATGAATGTTCAAAATATTCCCCAACCCCACATAGAAGTCATAACCAAATTCTGAGTGTGAGTTCAATTGATGTGTTCTATTTGAACGAAACCGCAGCTGACAACATGATTTCTGTCATCAACAAGATGTCAGTCATGGTTATTTTTTCCTGTCACTCTCCCATTATGGCAGCGTCAATCCCTCTCAAGTTTTGAAAAATGGCAGAAAATGGGTTATAGTGTGGTCAGAGTTTTTCACTATTGTCTCTTATGGTAAAATTACAATAAAAAAACAGTAAAACTTTGAAATATTATCACAACTTAAAATAAGTATTTTCTATTTTATTATATTTTAAAATGTAATTTATTTCTGTGTTGGCAGTGCTGAATTTTACTCCAGTCTTCAGTGTCACATGATCCTTCAGAAATCATTCTAATATGCTGATTTGTGCTAAGCAACATTTCTTATTATCAGTGTTGAAAACAGTTTCTGCTTGGTGTTTTTGTGGAAAACATAATAGGATTTTTTCAGGATTCTTTGAATAGAAAGTTCAGAAGAACAGCATTTATTTGAAATATTAATATTTTGTTACAATATAAATTGTACTGTCACTTTTGATCAATTTAATGCATCCTTGCTGAATAAAAGTATTTATTTCTTTCAAAAAGAAGAACATTTTACTGACCTCAAACTTTTAGATGGTATTGAATAACGTTTTTTGCTAATAACTGAGAGCATGAAAGCAGCGGGAGTGTCCCAAAATGCCAATTTAGAATAATTATTAAATTATGAAAAGTGATTTCATTTTTATAGAAGTGTTTTACTATAAATACAGGATCTGTATTCACTGGGATGCTCCTCTCTGTCTGTTTTATCAGACTCTCAACCATATGTGTCGTCTCTGGTGTGTGCCTTCTTCATGTGTCTGACTCCGCTGTGGATGGTCATCTCCTCCAAACACCCCGCCAGCCGTCAGCTGCTCTACTCGGGCTGGGAGCCCGTTATCACTGCCATGTTCATCAGCAGGTGTGATACACACATACACACACCTGGCCACGAATTTGCACACACACTGAAAAAAACATGTGGAGCTTCATTTGCCCCTCTATCACAATAACATTTTTCCTTATTTCAGTATTGGAGGACTCATCCTTGACAAAACTGTATCTGATCCCAACCTGGCTGGGATTGTGGTTTACACGCCTGTTATCAATGGTGAGATATGTTATTCTATACAAACATATTCTATGGAGCTTGCACTGTTTGTCTTCCTTTGAAACCTGCAGATAGTACAACACTTGTCAATACTGAAAGATAATTCTTGACGTTTTGGTCAATACTTTCCATAATAGGTCAAACTATGTCAATATCTCAATGTCTTACTTGTGTCTTACTTGTCTTTTGAAAGGTTTACGTTTTTAAAACCTTAATTTGTAGACCTTTATTCTTAACGCCCCCATGTCCACAGCACACATTTGTGCTCTCAGCTGATATTTCAGTCCCCTTTCAGACTTTTATTACCTCAGAGAAACATCTCTGTTATAACCACCCTCATTTAAAGTCATGCAAGAATCCTTGTGGCAGATATAGCCAGTTTTGTGATTTTAATGAATGTTTCCATATTGAGAAAAAGCCAAAGGATGGAATATAGCTGAAATAGAGATGGAAGAGATTTAGCTGTAGGGTGAAGTAATTAATTGCGGTAGTTGAGTTTCGCATGGCAACAGGAGAGAAAGCCAGGACCATGGTACCTCCACAAAGAGCCATACGATTTTTAATTAAAGCACACTAATGAATATCCAAAATGTCGTGTTGTTGCTTGTTGAGAAAATGAAGAAATTTTAGACCTGACCTGCTAATCTGAACCACAGACACTTGCCCACACACTCCTTCATATTCATACAGATGACATCTCTCCAGCACTGCCACAGGGATGTGACACAGTGTGGTGTAATGGTAACCTTTGCATTAAACATAAACACAACCTTGTTGGGGCTAATTGTGCAGAAGCCTGAGCTGTGCTAAAAGATAATCGTTCTCCCTCAGGTCTGCTCTTTAACGATGGGAAATGTTATTGCCATTGTGGGCATGAATGCACTACTGAATGTGAGAAATTGATTTGCTGTGTCTTATTGTAATTCAGATTACTGATTTTCTGTTTGGCTGTAAACTGAAGGTATACATTTTTAAAATAATTTACATTTCTCTTGACTGTCCACTTGCAGTTGCTAAATATTTTGAGCATTTCTGGTTGTTTCTCCTGGAGTGGCACAGCTTTTTAAAGCAATTCCCAAATCCCCAACAGTTGGTTGATGGATTTGACAGTGTCTTCCTTCACTAAAATCTTTTCTATTATTTTCTTTTCAATCAAAGTGTTTTGTTTTGTTCTGTTCTATTTTTTTTGTTGCATTGTTTAATGTGAGGTTCTATTTTTTTTATTTTTTTTATTCAGTTTAGGTCTGCTGTTCTATATTGTTTGGTTCTGCTTTATTATATTCAGTTCAATACTATTTTTATTTCTGTTTAATAATATTCTACTCATCTAGATTCATTCTTTGTGCTGTTCGGTTCTATTTCATCTTTTATTATGTTCCATTCTATTTAGTCCTTTTCTGCTCTATTCTACTCTATTCTGTACAATTATAATTTCTGCAGTTGTATTTTGTGCTGTTCTCTTCTGTTTGATTTCATTTTGTTCTGTTTACAAATATCCATTGTATTTTATTCTATTTTATTCCTTTCTGTTTTGTGCTATTTCAAAAGCAGAGGTTTTAGCTCAACAGAGATGGTGTAAAAAGAGGAGAGAATGTGTATGTTCAGTCAGTCTCTGTGTTGTCCGTTCTGTTCTGTCCTCTGTCTCCTGTCTCTCTCTTTTTCTTTCTTTCTCTCTCCCTCTCACTTGCTTGTCTTCTCCTAGAACCGCTGGGCGTGACATATCGTTACTGCGGCTCTGGACACCACTCTAATTTACTCGCGAGAGAGAGAGAGAGAGAGAGAGAGAGAGAGAGAGAGAGAGAGGGGAAGGGCTGTGTGTGTTGGCGTGTGAGAGAAAGAAAGAGAGAGATAAAGAGGCGGGGGACAAAAGCAGAGTTAGTACTGATGACTCATGCCTGCCAGTCTGACAGTGGAAAAAAATTAAGCTTGTATTCATGGATTTCCCTGCAGAATCTTCACTGACATGAGAGTTATTCACAGGTTAACTTTAAGTCTTAAACGTGTTAGAAACAGGCATACTGCTTATTTCTCCTCATTTATTTATTCAGTTTTTTTCCCTGTACTCTTAGTATATATTTGTATGACGTGTGTACTATTATATTTTAGGTATTGGAGGAAACCTGGTGGCCATCCAGTCCAGTCGGATATCTACCTACCTGCACTTCCACAGCACCCCTGGAGAGGTTCCTGATGAGGCCAAGGGTTGCTACTACCCCTGCCGTACCTTCTCTGGCACAGGTAACCCCAACCACTGCCCTAATGTGCTTCTGATTACACCAACATGTGCCCTAGACACACACGCTAGTGCATAATAGATGAAAATATTGTGAAATATAGCCACATTTGACCCTGTAGACTTTTAGAAATTTTAGAATCTTTTAGAAAGCTAGCTTTTATAAAGCTAGAAGCGACATCAAGCTTTAAGCACACTTGCTAGTTTATTTAATTTGTCCATGAACAATGTCCAACAGTGAATATTCTGAATGAACCTTCATGAACAAATATCGTTTCCACTACATATCAATTTACCATTCATTCCGTGGTGGAAATGAAATTCTAAAAATGTTTGGAATAAAATTACTCATTCGACTAAGGCTTATTTCATAGCATTTTATGAATCCTGAAATAATATTGTCACATTTTCTGAATAATTTGTCACATTTTGACTTGTTTATATTTTTTTACATTATAGACAGTGTATATATATATATATATATATATAT
>NW_015548309.1:1299838-1320429 GCF_001515605.1 Sinocyclocheilus anshuiensis | reverse complement strand
TATATATATACAGTATATATATAATGTAAAAATTTATATTTAAAAATATTTAGTATATATACAATTTTATATAAATAATTTTCACACTATCATTTTTGCTAGTTTATTGACAGCCAAAGTAGATAAATTACACAAAAATTATAAAATAATAGGATCAAGGCATGACGTGGCTCAAACCTATACCTCCCGCATGAACACCACAGCTCAATATGTGTGGAGCATGTGTGCTAAAGGGCTCCAAACCTCTCGTGTAATTTTGAATCCTCATAACATCCTATAAGGCCTACAAATTTAAGGAGAGTGACTTAAACACACTTTGAAGGCAGTTGTTTTCATAGCCTGTGTTAAAGAGAGCGAGAACCAGTGTTTAGAGCAGCATCCCTTACCAGGGCTTGCAAGTGCATTAGCTTTAATGGAGTGTGTGTAACGGTGGTTTGTGTATATCAATCCATCTCGGAGAAAAGCAGAGAACGCTTCCTATAAACAACAGAGGCAGCAGACGGCATGTTGATGTAGAAGCTTATGCAGGGCTCTTTCTTAGAGAAACAAGAGGACTCTGGGGACAGAGTCCAGATGCCAAGTACATGAGGGGCACGGTGCCCACTGCAAGCTTAGCAATGCCATGTGGAAAGATGGGCATAAATCTTCCTCCTTCAAGGGCTCTGAGTGCACAGGTATGCCATACTGTGGGGGCTGACAGGATGCTAATGGAGTGAGAAGTGTAGTGCTTCTGAATGAGATGTTTACTGTATGCATATTCACTTCTAAATATAGAATAAATCAAATATGAACAGCTACACGTGCACAGATCGCACGTTGAGTGTTGTTTGTGTTCTGTGGTGTTTCAGGTGTCTTCATACTGGATGCTTTAAGATGCTTTAAGCTTTAAGATAAATTATTTCACATAATTTAGTTGAAAATGTCTCATTCCGCTCAACCATTCTTTCTTCAGGAAAGTTTTTTACAATTTTTTTTTTTTGAAGTAAAATGCTAATGCATAATGGTAAAGCTAAAAATGATTGAAAATCATTTTTGTTAATTGAAACAAACCTAAACTTAAAAAATGTAGAACTGTTGCCTTGGCAGCTAAGTGAAATAAACTGTTCAATTAAGTACTAAAGTTACTAATACTAAAATGAAAGCTGAAGTAAAACTAAATTGAAATATTCAAAAACTAATAAAAACAAATAACAAATATGAAATTAAAAGCTAATTGAAAATATGAATAAATACATATAAATGAAAAAGTATATAAATAATACAAAAAATTAATGATATTAATAATAGAACTGTAGAATGAGAGGATAAGAAAATAATCAACAGTAGAAACATATCTAGAGTACAACATTTAAGGCTGAAGTTTTCTGAATTAGAATAAAACATTCTGAAATAAAAATGCAGTTCATGACTCATTTAATATCATTAAATGTGTGTGTGTGTGTGTGTGTGTAAAAAAAAAAAAAAATATATATATATATATATAAAATCAAATTAAAGGGTGTCGTGAATAATTTATAAAACTATAATATATATTTTTAAGTGATCTATATATTTGAATTTTATGAAATATATATTTTATTTAGTATTTTATTATGTCATTTATTGGTGGGGCTAATGAGGCAATAATGTAGAAGTAGGCGTTTATCTTTAGGCGATCATACTGAGATGAAATATGAAGCAAGCCATTTTGGCAGCTTGATTTTAATAAAAGCTGTTTTTGGAATTACAAGGAAGTTTTAAAGGGTTAGTTCACCCAAAAATGAAAATTCTGTCATTAATTACTCACCCTCATGTCGTTTCAAACCCGTAAGACCTTCGTTCATCTTCGGAACACAAATTAAGATATTTTTGATGGAATCTGAGAGTTGTCTGACCCTGCATAGACAGCAACGCAACTGAAATGTTCCCAAGTCCAGAAACGTAGCAAGGAGATTGGTAAAATAATCCATGTGACATCAGTGGTTCATCCGCAATTATACGAAGCTACGAGAATACTTTTTGTGCGCAAAAGAAAAGAAAAAACCCACTTTATTCAACAATTCGTCTCCTCCGCATCACCCTGTAGCGCCATTTTGGAGAGTATCCACTGGACGTAAACAACGTATGCTGTTCTTTGTCAGCTGCGTCACACGGATACGCTGTTTCCGTTCAGATCAAATCACAACAACGTAGGAAACCGATCCGGCGTGACGCAGCTGACACAGAACAGCATACGAACGTTTACGTCCAGTGGATACTCTCCAAAATGGCGCTACAGGGTGATGCGGAGGAGACGAATTGTTGAATAAAGTCATTATTTTTTTCTCGTAGCTTCTGAAACTTGCAGGATGTGTTTATAGTACAATGACCTTTTATGTCAAAAGATCAGATTTGATTTATCAGTTCATGACCCCTTCAATGTCATCATTATTATTGTTATTTAGATTATATATATTGATTTTTAAAATGATGCATTTAGTTGTTTTTTCCTGTCTTTTTCAGGAGCTAATCATAGGTCAGCACAGGTACTGCTGTTACTGGTCATCCCTGGTCATTTGATCTTCCTGTACACCATTGATCTGATGGAAAGGGGTCACACCTCACTTACGCCCGTTTTCATGGTCGTGTATTTAGCTGCCGCTCTTTTCCAGGTGAGCGTGACTTGTTGCCATACTATGACAAAAATAGAGCCTTCTATCCGAGTGTCAAGGCACTGACATCTTCACATTTATTTCCATGCTGTTTAGAGAACCTGTCATCACTATGTCTTTTTATTAAATCTGACACCTATTTGAGGCTCAGCTGTAAGCACTATTTCCTGTAGCAGACGAAAATGTCAGCCTATAATCATAAAACCAGACACCCATTTTATGATACGGTCTGGGGAATCTATTTCATCTTCAGTTTAATCGCGATGAATGTGCCGCCAGCAGCCCACATGTAACAATGTTACAACATGCATTTTTTTTTTCCCATCATAAACCTACAAGCCTTTTAGAAAATCCCCAGAGCTTTTAGACGCCCCATTTCCCCTCTGAATGAAGCAGTGATGACATTAGCGATAGCGAGCAGGTGTTGTTTGTGTGTGTGTAGGTGGGTGTGTATGTCTCTGTGAGTGTTTGGTTATTCCAAAAGGGTGTTTTCATAAATTGTTTGGATCGCAATTAAGATCGATTACCCGCAGAGAACCTCAGTAAGTGCATTCAGCGGCTGGCATGTGGCGGCATGTTGCGAGCATGTGGAATGTGTGGTATTTTTAGGAAGTTTGTGTGTATGTGTACATTGTACGTAAAACGCCCTCTCTAACCTGAACACACACACAATTTTCTTTGAGATCCACAGCTGCACTGTTTTACTTCAAAGCCGTTTGAAGGATCCTTGAGGATGGAGAGAGAGAGAGAGAGAGAGAGAGACATTCTAATGGCATTCAGTGGGGCCATTTATTGGGTTATAATGCTGCTCAGATATTTATTTTGTGTATCTTCTTTCTAAAAACAAACTTTTGTCAAATTGTATAAATCGATTGTAGTAAATTTGCACAAATTTGTATTTTAAATACTATTTATTTAACTGTAATTCAACAAAAATATACTTAACTATAATAATGAAAGTTTAAATAATGAATAATGAATAATTAATTTAACTATAAATTAATACATATATATATATTTTTATATTTTTATCACCGAAAGCAAGAAATAATATATGAAACCCTTATATGGCTAAATTATGCTTCTCAAATTTTTTTTCAAACAAAAGTTCCCTATTATTAGTCTTCACCAGCTATAGCTTGGCTTGTTGAACATATGTCTAGTGCCCTTAAGTGGCCCCCTGACCTCTGACCTTTATGAGTCTTCAAATACAAGGTATCTATAGAATTGCAGAAAAAGTCTGCGTTAGAGGAAGAAATTCTAGGGTTAAATGAAGTTCCCAGTATATAGCTGTTAAGTATTTTTGGTGACGCTGTGCAGAGGGGTCTGGATAATGGATATTCACATGCCTCTCCTGGGACATTTTTTCCGATGAGGCAATGAAGACATTGCCTCCTCCAAAAACTGAAAAAAAATAATCCACAATCCATAGTAATCTTTTGTAACAATATTTACTTAAAGTATTTATTTTCACTTTTTATCAATTTAACATTTCCTTGCTGAATAAACATATTAATTTCTTAGTAATGACCCCAAAAGCTGTTCTTTTTAACTCGGGTTCCAAAAAAATATTAAGCAGCACAGCTATTTCCAACATTGATAATAAATTAACATATTAGGATAATTTTTGAAGGATCATGTAACACTGAAGACTGGAGTAATGATGCTGAAATTCAGTTTTGCCATCACAAGAATAAATTACATTTTAAAGCATATTAAATTAGAAAACTTAATTTAAATTATAATAATATTTCACAATATTAGTTTTTACTGTATTTTTCATCAAATAAATGCATCCTAGATGAACATAAGAGACTTCTTTTAAAAAAAAACATTAAAAATCTTACTGATCCCAAACTTTTAAATGGTACTGTATAATATTTTTTTTATACTGTAGTTATTGTTTTCAAGCACTAATAATTTATCGCTTATTGACACTGGTAGTTTCATGACAAAATGACATGCTTTCAAACAAGAAACAGCTGTAATATGTCATATTGCAAACAAAATAGTATCGGTTCATGTTCCATTTACTTTTAACCTTTTTTTCCGCTGGCACTGTGAACCTTAAAAAGGACACTGTGCAAACCTTTGCCTTTCAGCGGGTTTATGAGTTCGCTAAATCTGACACAACCTTCCTTAAGGGAACCTCAAATAGAGTTTAGGTGCTCATTATATGTACTCTGTCTGTACTGATTATAATTAGCTTTATATAAAATCATATAGCCAAGTAAACCTGTGTGTGCGTGTGCGTGTGTGTGTGTGTGTGTGATTAAATATGAAAGCCATGCAACATCTCTGACTGCTTTCTCTGTCCTTGTGAGTGATGGAAAAGTGTTTCTGTGGGTTTGCGCAGGGTGGAACTACAAGGCTAATCTTGTCGGACCTCAACAGCTTGTGTACATTAGCAAACCATCACTTTCCTCGGCTATTCGGAAGGCCTCCGGCATTCCCTTTCTAACAGTTTAATCGTTAATTAATAGAACCCTAATCATGAGCGAAAGGGAAAGAAAACGCGAGGCAAAATCTCCCACGGAAAGGTCGATGTTCTGATATTCTCGCACACGGAAACACGCAAGGTTAATTATTGAAATAATGTCACAAAACTCCTCTTGCCTGGCAGGCACAATTAATAGCCTTTAAAACAGCCATTTATTTCTTGCTACCTAAATTGAAGTTTAAAATCTGCAGCAGAGAGCGAATGGCTTTTTAACCATCTCGCGCTGACCTTAATATAACAGATATAAATGAACGTCGCCCGGCCGGTTAACCAGAGCGTCAGACCTCCAAATAGAGTTTCACACCGACCTGTCAGCCTGATTAATGGGCAGGCCTCGTTTTTATTTCACTTAAATGAAAATCCTTTGCTCACACATGCACGAAAACACAGGGCTGCTAGCGAAAAGCCTTCGGGAATTGCTGCAGTCCATCTTTTTTCAACTTCCAGTTGAATGCAAGATGAAGATTTGAAATCTCCATTAAGCAAACCAACTGGCATCCACTGGGCCGCACTGATCCAAAAGAGCATTTTAATAGTCTGCGACGCTCAGCGAAGACAAACACGAGGCTAATTTGCTGGTGTTTAATGAGCTGCGCTAGATGAAAAGCCTTATGATGTTTAGATCTGAAGCCGTTTCGGAAATTTGTCTTAAATGTGAACGACGCTTTTCAAAAGAATGGGATCTTGTTTCATTTCTGAGACTAGCTTTTCAAAGAATCTCCATAAACAAAAACATTGTTACTTCTGGAATAACTCCGTCCGTCTCTTTCGGGTTTAGAGCTTCCTGTTGTGTGTGTGTTGTGTGTGTGTGAATGTGTGGGAAAGTTCATCCAAAGTTTTGTGCTTTATGCAAGAGCGCAGCTTGGCTGACACTTTTCAATATTCAACGCATTCTTGTGTGCGTACTCTCTCCATCCCAGGTGTTCTTGTTGCTTTGCATAGCAGACTGGATGGTGCACTCCATGTGGAAAAGCGGGAAAGATCCGGACAGCTTCTCTATCCCGTATCTGACAGCATTGGGCGACCTGTTGGGAACCGCCCTCCTGGCTCTCAGCTTCCACTTCTTGTGGGTCATCGGGGACCAGGACAGTGATGTGGGTGACTAAGATCTTTCTTTGATCTTTGACCCGCAGATCAAGCTATTCCATACTTGCTGTCTTCACTTATTGCCTTGAATGGCCGCTTGTCGGATCGGGCATGTGGCATAAAAACAAACTTAGCATTTCTCTGTCAGTTTGTGACTCTTCTTAAAGTGCCAGATGATTTATTAGCTGCATCGAAAGATTCAGCACTTGCAGTAAAGGATAGAAGGCGGTGAAGCTTCTCCATCATCTCAGAGTGATTTCTGGTGTGTCTGACGTGGGACAGTACGAAAAGCTTCTTTAATGCTCACTTCTACCCCCTCGGGTTTCTTTTTCAGCACTAATGCAGTGGATGGACCAAATACAAACCCTAAAAACAAGAATATGTAAGATTGTCTTGGTGATTGTACTTTATTTATTTGTCTTGTCTTTCTTTAATCATTTACTCATGTTGCTCTTTGTCATCTCTTTTGAGACTTAAGACCAGTTCCTCATGTCCAGTCGAGTCAGACCTTATTACAAGTATACACATTTTTACTCAAGCCGTGCCAGATCAATTCATATAAACCTCTGTAATGCAGTTTGGAAGTTAAAGTATTGCTTTGTATTGCTTAATAGCGTAGAATAATGAACTAATATATATCAGCTTTGAGAAAAGGGAATAGACTTTCAACTGCTCGTTTAAAGAGAAACACAACGGTCTGAGTATCGATTGGAAATGTCAGGCTTTCTTTTTTGTTCTGCAACTACGTCTCTGTTTAATGGTCATGTATGCAACCAAACGAAATGGGATGAACTGGCAAAACAGACACTCTTATACAAGTCTTGTATGTGTGTGTGTGTGTGCGTGTAAACATTTTTTGTACATTGTTACTGAGGTGCCATGAACAGCATTTTTCTATGGGGGAAAAAAAGTTTCTACTGGCACCAATGGAGGATTCTTTATGTTTTTCTGACCATGCTTTTTTTGATACTCAGAATGTTTAATAAAGGTTTAATAAAAGTTTATGGCCAATATCCGTCAGTTTGATGTTTATTTTTTACATCCTTAGGACTCCTGAGGCCCTAATTCAATTCTGTTGACTGTAATTATCTGCATATGATGTCTTTGCAACTGCAGGGATGCAGCGAAACCTCCCTTATCAGTTTAGAAACCTCTTGCGCTTTTATGAGAAAGCTTTATATACATTCAAACAGAAGGTATTCGCTTGCTGTGTGAAAACAATAAAGCGTGAACCATAAAGTGTTTTTATTTGACTACAAAGAGCTCTGCCAATAAAATACATCAGGCACTTCATAGTGTGCTCCTAAAATTTGCACTTTACTCCACCTGTCAGCAGTTTTGTCAAACTGAGCAGTTAAAACTCGATTGCCAAGCTCAGAAATTGTTTTGTAATCCGATTTGCAGTTTCATGGCCTGCTATTATTTCATTCACATATTAACATGACCTCTGTGGGTAGATATTTATTTAATTACCTTTTGCACAGCTCATTATTGGCTATTAAATGTGACAAGAGTACAAACGCTTTCCAGACGTCACTCATCACTCAACATTTTTGACATGTCTAGTATATTATTGTCGACAGTCTAAAACAAAAGGCTTCTGTGTGAGTGTTTGGGAGTCTAGACAGGCCATGTTAATGATGGTTGTTGAACTCTCCTGTCTTCAGGGTTTAATGGGGTTATTTGAGCGGTGTGGTGGATTGGGGGCCTTGAAATCTGAGCATGCACATAAACGGCCCCCAAATCGAGCCAGAGGGACCATGCTGTTGCATATTAGCACTCTATTAAAGCAATCCAATCCCCCAATGCAGCCCACAGCCTCTGTACCGTGATCCCTCATGTTCACCACTAACAACAAACAGGTCATCAAGCCAATTTACTGCTCTTGTGGAGCTAATCAGAGCAATGACTTTCAAAACTGGCATTAATTTTTGTGGGGTTTTGTTGTTTCCTGCTGGAAAATTCAAGGTTTTACATGGTCTCTAGTTGGGCTATGCTGGTCTGAATAGTTTATTTGCTTGACTACCAAATGGTGGACCTGGTAGACCATCTTGATCAAGCTGGTAGACCACCTTGGACTAGCAAAAACCAGCTACCCTGCTCCAATAACCAGCTTTAGACAGTTCACTTTAAAGCGAAATTTCTGGCATCATTTACTAGATAGAATTATCTTATTCTGTAGAACTCACATGAGGAAATGTTATGAGGATTGGGATCATATCATATTGGACAATGAAGGACCATAATAATTATAATAAAAGTAGTCCATATAACTCATACACTATACTCAAAGTCATATGATGGCTTTTAGTGAGGAGCAAACCAAAATAACTTTGTATAAGTTAAAATTTAACCTTGACAGCCCAGGTCAGTTTCATTATATGTTAAATGAAATTTTTCCTTTAAGCTTGATAAATATTGGAAGGCCCTTAAAACTAGCATTTTCACTGTTGTCTATAACAACCTCGCCTTTTTCTGACAGTATAAGCAGCACTGAACTATGGTAATGAAGTCAGACTCAAGTCGACACAACACCCACTCTTCCATTACAACCTTTGCCATCCCGATCATCAAGTACATCTTAAAGATGGGATTTGGAGTCGTCCCCTGGCATGAGCGTGAGAGTTAAATACAAGCCAAAAATGATGGTTTAGATTGAAGGACTTCATCCAACAACTCCACCTCAATCAGTTTTGAGGGCCCTGGACTGTACAGCATGCTCTTTACTCACTGTTGTTACATTTTATTTCTCCATTTGGACTATTTATCGAACATTTTCATTTTATCCAGCACCACTTTTGACCTGAAAGAGTTTTGAAATGTGGGATGCCAGTTCAGGGATATTTTAAAAGGCAATTGTTATTGTTTGCTCACACTCATGACGTTCCAAAACTGTATGAGTTCCTTTCATATGTGCAACAAAAAAGAAGATATTTTGGAAAATGCCTCTTTTGTTCATACAATGAAAGTCAGTGGGGTACCCACTGGACCCCATTGATTTTTATTGTATTGACAAAAACAGTTGAAATACTTTGTCCAAAATATCATCATCTGTGTTGTCCAAAAGGAAGTAAGTCAAACAGCTTCGAAATGAGGGTGAGGAAATTATGTCAGAATTTAGTATTTTTTGGTGAACTGTCATGACTTTAACAAACCACTCGTTTTGATTGTTCACTTCATCCTCTTCCTCTTTATTGTCAGTATTTGCTAAATTCAGCCATGAAGGAGAAGGAGAAGAAGTTGTCGTTCTCTGTCATGCTTAGACTCCAACAGAGAGCGGTTTCTGTCATTCAGGTGTGAAATTCCTTCTCGACTGAAGCTGAAGCGAAGGGTTGAAGGAGTTCAACTGTTGTGCAAATGGATGACTATGAACTAATCAAGTATACAGCACTGTGAAACACTTCTTAGGGAAATGGACGGACTGAAAATCTTCTCCGCTGTGATTGAACCACAGCCAATTTCATCCTTGGGAATTAAGGAACACTTCACTGAAAATATCTTCTTGCTTTTGGTTGTCTTTTGGCTGGGTTTTAGAGCTTGGAGATTAAACCAAATCATAGTTGTTTTCAGCTACGCCTGCATATTTGCAGTAAACAGCATAGCGGTCCCTAAGGGAACAACATCTAACTTCTCACCAAACATCATCATTTCAGCCCTTCATAAGTTAGATAATGACAGAGAACTGCTGCCAACTCAACCCTGCACGTGTTCATTGAGAAAACCCAAACCCTATCGCAATGCCAGGTTTGATGTGGCTGAAGGACCTAATTCAGAGGATGAACTTCACCTCAGCGGCTAGGAATTGGTGTATTCTGAGCATTACCAAGAGGTTACGGTGGAGGGTGGAGCGGAGGCGACCATAGCAGGTGCGGTAGCAAAGTTGCATGAGAATTGCACATTCAGCAAGAAAAAAACCCCAAAGCTCAGGATTTTCGATTTGAAGTTAGGCTTTGGCTGCAATTTCGCTTTTAACACCAAAGTGACAACCCACTACTACTGAAGCGTACATGAATCTTTCTTCACAGTGGAGTGACACACATTTCTCTGGCAGCCCGTAACGCAGATCTGTCGTGCCTATGTGGCACAAAAGCTTGGCACACTTTTGCGTTTCCTCTTGCATCAAACCTTCAAAGGTCCCACTTTAAATCTTGCTGGGATATAACATATAACCAGACACATCTGGACTCGCCACAAGACCTGGGAGGCCCTGCAAGCACCACAAGGTCAGCCATATTGTCAAAGATTCAAAAATGTGGCCTTGCTAAGAGGCTAATAACTGGGTTCTTTCATATAGTAATGATAATATTGTTAGGGAGTATCTAGTCTCGCAAAACCACATATTTGACAAATAAAGTCTAGTTTGTTTTGCTGCTTATTACACCCTCCTAGAAAGCACCATATTGTTGATCGGCATGTAAAACAGACAACCACTTTTCAGTTTGTTTTTACATGCCGTTTAAGGTTAATCTAAAAGAAAAAATCATTTCTTTTTATTGAATCATAAACACATTGTCCTCTTATGATGAGTCATTCTGTTTAGTGAATCAAATGCATAAAACTTGCTATTAACTTTATGTTGTACAGTAAGAGTGAGACGTCAGAAAGCAGTTACTGATTATTCACATAACAACAGATATAAAGCCATCCCTTGGCATTACTGGCATCAAGCTCTACCAGCTGAGCCACAGTAGCCATAAATGGTTTCAAACTGCACAACAAGCTCACAGACAAACTTAGAAGTTGTTTATCTAAAGGTGAGGGATCACATTCAGCCTCTACTTATGTTGGATAAGCCCTATTAAACCCCCTCAGGATTTAAGGAAGATTGTAATTGAACAAATCCCCTATAAGAAGCTGTGAGCAGGGCCGTGCGGTGCAGGATCCGAAAAAGATTTGATGTTTTCCTATGGATCATCTTAGCATAAGATGCTAGAAACCATGCCAAATGAGAAGGAACAGCTGTGTTAAAAAGATCCTTTTAACAACTGACAACATTTTCACTCGAGTTTAATGATTATGTGGAGACACAGACAGTGACAAATTGGCCACTAAGGGTTTCAGTTTCAGCTTTATTGAGAAAACAGAGGAGAGAGATAGAGAGAGTGTGTGAGCGCCTTCTCCAACTATTGATCCGACAGTTCACTTGGTTTGTATTTTTCTCATTTACAGTGCGAGGGTCCGACCCAGTGACCCAGCAGAGTCCATCCTGAATACAGAGGAGGAATAAATAAATAAATTAAACTGCCGATAGTTCAAGAATGTTTGTGAGCTCAAGAAAGCAAGTGGACGCTCACTGAAACAAATACAGCAACATTGAACCAATGTAGACAGACACTGATTATTAAACAGGCACATAGAGCAACAGGTAAGCCATGTGAGCATGTGTGGATGGTGAGCCTAGCCGTTCTGTCCTAGAGTGTGTAAAGTTAGCTAAGTTAACTAAATATTATAAAACCTCCATCTGGGGAAGTGCTCAGCTGGAAACATGAATCGTAAATAAAGCAAATCATGTTTTGTATTTCTAAAAATGAAAAATGCTGCATGCAACGTGAGTGAGCTGTACTACATGTGATAGAGTGACAGTTTGAAAGCCACTGTGCCTGCTAATGTGGGCGCTAATGCGTGTATTAGCGTGGCTGTCGTGTGGGCGCTAATGAGGCTGTACCGTGTTTGTTGTTGCAGAACAAATGAAATAAACAGTTTATAAACCGAGAAACCATCCAGGCTTTGTTTTCTGAGCTGATGATTCAAAATGAAGTGATTCATTTAACTTCAGATTCATTTCCTGTTCTGGTGAAGAGGAGAGCAGAGATTTGAACAGGCAATCTAATAACAACTAGATAAAGGTTTTATTTGTCTTTGTGAAAGAAAACATGCTAAATGTATTTACTGGAATCTCTTGCATGTAAATCTGAGTTGTTGTCCTAACCAGCCAGTCAGTTACCATAATTAGGCCACTGAATGACAACTCGGTTAAAATAAATTAGTTTTGTAATTATGGCTTCCATATGGTTTTACTGGTTTTCTAAGATTAGGAATCTGCATGGGAATTTTCATCTTTTTTAAAAGCTCTTTTCATTTTTTTTTTTGTTTGAGTAGGATAAGATGTATTAAAGGCAGTGTGAGAAAGGAGTAGCAGTAGAAATAGAGTAAACAAAGAAAGAGAGGTTGATAACGTGGCTTGGTTTTAAAATATTTTTTTCTTCTCTTGCTTTTTTGCCACGTTTTACCCTCTGCATAGGGTGCTGCCACAAGTGTGTGTGAGTGTGTGTGTGGTCTTCATTAAAGACCCTGCTCTACAGGACTTAAAATCCTGCTAATCAGCACCCACTTATTCAGGCTAGGGCTGCACGATAAATCGCATGCGATATTTAATGCGCATATTGTCAGAAAGCCGGTTCTGTAATCAGCGGTAAATCTCCATCACCTGCATGCTTTCACACTGAGCAGCATTAACTACACAGAGCCGTTGTTCACTGACGAGCTGCGCAAAAAAATCGCGCGAATATGAACGTGGTTTTGCGCAGCTCGTCAGTGAACAACGGCTCTGTGTAGTTAATGCTGCTCAATGTGAAAGCACGCAGGTGGAGATTTACCGCTGATTACAGAACCGGCTTTCTGACAAGATGCGCATTAAATATCGCATGCGATTTATCGTGCAGCCCTAATTCAGGCCAAATAAACCCAGGACTTTTCCTAAAAAGCAGAGAGATATGGGAGAGAGAAAGCTAACAGAAGCCTTTAGCCAGAGTCAATATTTGCATTGGATTTTTACAGACAAAGACAATGAGATAAAGCACTGGGACACACCCACTTGTGGCCAATCGTGCATATAAATAAGCAATTTTTTATAATTTTTGTGCACCGTCAAAGCAAATTAGGATCATAAAAGACAGCTTGCTAAATTAAAGGGAGTTCTTTTGAACTCAAATTGGGAAAGACGTTTAAATCATCTAATGGATGGAACAGATTCGCCTGCATTTTCTCTCTCTCTCTCTCACTCTCTCTCAAACACACACCACTGTGTGAAACTTTCCCATGAGAACAGCTCAGAAAACAAAGTCCTGCCCGTTTCCGTACACCCGTCACAAAACAACCAGTGCAGTATCCCAGCAACAGTGTTCTGCAAATGAGGCAAGAAGAAATATGAACGAATTATGACAATTAAACCTCAGAAAGTCTCTAGCTCTAAGCTGATTTCCTTTCCTGGAAACAACATATTAAGTCTTTCTCATCTCTATTTCACACAGTAATTCAAATAGTATTATAACGTGCTGCTCGCAGCAATTTTTTTTCCATTATAAACAAATACAAAATAAAACAAATTCCTGCTTTAAAAATCCTTACTGAAGACCAACTGAGGGAGGAGGGGTTGTGGGAACAGTGTGCTTGAGGCCAGCTTGCAGTGACCTCTGACCTCCTGACTGCTACAGATGCTCCATGACTGACCCAGTGGGCGGAGCCTCTGCCTGTCACTCACATTTGGACATGCCCCCTTCAGGAAGGCACCATTCAATGCCTTTTTTTTGTCTTCTTTTTTTAGTGCACACACACAAAGGCCGTCTGAGTATGGGAGAAGCGAGGGAACTTCCAAAGGGAACACGAAATTAGAAGTGGGGAATTGAAGTCGGAACAAGTCTGATTGTATCTCGAGTCTTATTATTAGTCTAGGCACTCCTCTCTGTGAAGCTTCAATTATGGCGGCGGCTGGCTGAGTATATTAATAGATAAACCATTTGAGCAGGTATAGCTCAGAAGCTGTCATATTGCTTTTGATGTTTGGGAACAGGGGCCTTTACACTGGAAATGTATCATTCAATGGGCAAATACATCAGACTTCAGTCTCAAAAGACTTTCAAAGTGGTCCGCATTTGCAGTTGACCGATAGCTCCTTAGTCGTCTCGAAATAAAGCAACCGTCCCTGCGGATATAAGTACAATTTTACATTTGAGTGCTCAGTTAATTCCCCCGCCTGTGTCTTTCAGCCACAGTCCTTCTCCCATTGCTCAACCTTGTTGAACAAGCTCGGAACGTGTGCGCAACTGCGTACGTGTGATTACTGCAGTTTTAGGTAGCTGGGAATGGAGTAGTTGAACATTAGAAAGTCCAGTTTGTAAAGTTGGTACAGCTGGCCTTGCTGCTGGGAGCTGATGTTGTTGAAAAACATGGCTGCCATTTGGTCGGTGGTACGGGTGGATTTGGCGTACGACGGGAAGCGCAAGGAGTCACCCACCCCTGCCAGTTTGAGCACATAGTTGGCGTCCTCCTCCAGAGTCTCGTACTTGCCCACCAGATCGTAGTGGATGTGGCAGGGGTGGCAGAGCGAGTAGACCGTCTGCCAGTGTTCGTTGAGCGGAGCTTCTCTCTGAGTGCCCGGGTCCACCAGGTACTCAGCGAACTCTTGGAACTTCACGTCGGCACCGCTCTGCAGCGCCTCGGTTGTTGCATTCTTGCGGTACCGGCGCACAATCTTCGTCCCATAGCGTTTGTGAAATGAGGCGTTGTATCGGAGCGTGAATTTGTTACGGTAGGCCGACACCAACCGCTCGAAGGGTTCGCGCACGAAGAGAAACTTGAGGTAGCTCTTGAGACGGTGGTTGATGTCGGGAATGCTGTACTGGTTGAGGGTCTTGAGATTGGAGGGCACGTGGGCCTCGTTGGACAGGATCTCCATGGGGTCGCTGTACTTGCCCCGGCCGCTCAGCACCATCATGACCCGCTTCCAGTTGGTGCAGGCCACCTTGGGGACGTAGCAGTAGATGAGCTCATGCTCCTCGTCCACCACAAGGTGCTTGAGGTCGCTGGGGGTCAGGACATGTCGCTTGCGGCTGGACGCGCTGTGGGCATGACATGTGTCCGCCACCTGATCCCGTCGGGCCTGATGCAACACCGCCGCCACAGAAAACTCAGCCTGAGAAAGAGGAGAAGAAAAGGGTTGATGGTATTAATGAGAAAACAGATAAAGTAGGCCGAACAGTAGAGCATAGCTCAGGGGTGTCCAGTCCTGCAAAGTTTAATTCCAACCAGCTCTAACACACTTGCCTGGAAGATTCTAGTGAGTCTGAAGACCTTGATTACTTTGGTTCAGGTGTGTTCAATTAGGGTTGGAGCTAAACTCTACAGGACAGTGGCCCTCCAGGAACAGGTTTGGACACCCCTGGCATCATGGGTTTATTTTTCAGGGAATGCTTGAACTGATAAGATGTATACATTCAATGCAATGTAAGTCGCTTTGTATAAAAGCGTCTGCCAAACGCATAAATGTGAATATAAATGTAAAGACTCATTTCCAACGTGCAATTTAAAGCTCTGTAAAGACCATAAATCAGCAGGCTGCCATAAAGGGGAAAGTTTTGCACCAGTCAGTATTATTAAAATCTGAGCTTAAATCCTCTACAGCAGGGACACTTAATTCTGCTCCTGGAGATCTCCCATCCCCGCCAATTTTAGTTTTAACCCTTTAAGATTAGTTTTAACATAACATCCTGTAACTCCAAATATTAAATGTGTTTAATTAGAGTAACTTAACTGTGCAGGAAGGTTGATCTCCGTGCAGGAAGGTTGAATATTAAAACATCCTAAATAATAATTGACTTTTATATTGTCATTGTACTGAAGCCAAAGGAAATTATTAAAATATTATCTTGAGACTATTTACTTTGTGTTAAGCTGATTTTGATTTCCTACTTTTTATAACTATGACTGTCAATAAAATTTAATTTTAATTTTAAATTAACTTTTACAATCCTAAAAAAAAAATACATTTTTATTTAAGATACTGTGCCTCATTTTGGCCAAATTATGACATCCAAAATGCACTGATTAGAATGCGCTACAAACAAACTGAGGGAAAAATGCATAAAAATTAGAGATTGTAAATACACCTTCCTGAAGATTTTAACCTAATTAAAATGAACTGTTTTACCCAATATTTGTGCATGATATTTATATACTTTTTGTTATTAGCTTAGCATCATATTAATGTCAAATTCTATTGCAATCAGTTGTAAGTCTTCCAGCGAGCAGTGTTATTTTGTGGTGTTTATCCTATTAAAGAGTGCTCTTAAAATCCTGAACTTCTTCCACACTGTAACAGAAGCAGTGAATATACACCATCTCACCACATCAAACAAACCCAAGACTTGTGAAATGTTCTGCTGAAGGCCTGAGGCAGTGAAAGCGGAATCTTGCTGAGCTGTGTTGACCCTTCCCTCAATCTGCTCAATAAGGGCCAAAAGTTAAAGGTCGGTCTATCTATCTATCTATCTATCTATCTATCTATCTGTCTGTCTGTCTGTCTATCTAAATTTTCAGAATTTCACTTTTTGTGTGAACTATTCCCATTTGAGCTGTTCTTTAGCAGTTGAAATCGGTATCTCTAGCTCTGGTTTCACTCGGTTTCATCAAGTTTCTTCATCTTGGATGTAATCTAACATTTACAAAGAGAACAGCACTGTACACTTCTCCAAAATCATTATTCAAACCTACAGCCACCCACATACTCTGTCTCTCTGTGTGTGTATGCATATGTGTGTGTGTGTGTGTCTCTCAGCCTCTTTCACTCTCTTTTATACACACCCACTCTCATCAGTTTAAGCACTCTATTCCAGTGGAATTTTCCCAAAGTTTGTGGCCAGTATCTGCGCCGCTGACAGGTTTTAAAATTCCTAGAATAAAGCACCATTGCATCACCTTATTAACAGATCAATTAATATGGAAACCGAAACCATGTCTTTGCAGATACAGAACGTAAAATCAGGTTGTGTAGATGTTTATTCTTAAAGGGACAGTTCATGCAAAAATTAAAACTGTCATTTACTCTCCTTCCAAACCTGTATGACTTTCTTTCTTCCGCAAAATTTCTTTCTTCAGTCTTCTGCAGCTTTGTAAAATATATCACAAAAGTCCTGATATTGTACTTTTATGGTGCTTTTTATCATTTTTGAAGCTTGTTAATGTCCATGTTCATCTGCTTTTATTTTATGGAAAAGAGCAGCATGAACATTCAACTAAACTTCTACTTTTGTGTTCCACAGATAGAAGAAAGTCATACAGGTTGGAATGACACGAGGGTGAGTAAATGAAGACAGTTTTCATTTTTGCATGTGCTATTCCTTCAAATTTTATTCAAAGTTTGTAGGAGACAGGCAGCATGAAAGAATTACTTACAATGGATAATCATAATAATCAACCACTCAGTAGCTCTGTAAAATTCTTAAAACTATAGTCTGAGCCTCATCAGTAGCAGGACAGTGTCTGTATTTGGCAGAGCCGTTCAAAACGCTGAGAGCTTTTCTCGGAAGCACAGTCTCTTTATACATATATAGCTAATGATATAGTGTCCACTCCAGTTCCTGCAGACACGTCAGGATTTGGTAATAGAAAACCTTGATGTAAAAGCTTGAGTGGATTTTCCTGCTATCGGCCCTGAACTCCATTATGCAGGGGTATAGATAAGAGAAATGGGGTCGTAAGAACTAAAAAAGGAGGTGAAGAGCGGTAAATGTGAGGCAAATTAAGGTTTGATGGCTCCTGGTTTAGTCACTTTTCTCTTTCTCTAAAAAACCTCTGCAGGTCCATTTTCTACAAACCTATTTTCTGCTATTTTCATGCCTTTCCCTCTCTTCTCTTCCCTCTCTGATCTGTAACACAATTGACCATGGCATCTCCACAACCACAGGCTGTCAATCGTATGTCCACAGGCCCGGTTCAAAGCACAGTGTGTGTGTGTGTGTGTGTGTGTGATCGTGAGCTGTGTGTTGAGAGGGCTGACAACAGCTACACATGTCAATGACCAAAGCTACGTTCAGTCAGTCTGTGTTTGGGACTAAAAGTCATATTTACCAACAGATTATACAACAGCTTAAAGAAGCATCTCAGATGCTGTCTGTATGCAGAAATAACTGAAGTCAAGCACCTTTTCTGTTGTCACAATAGCTATGAATAATGCTTCTAATCATAACAGTAAATAGTAACAATAGTAAATATCAGATATTGTATTTCTGTGATACTAAAAATTAGTGGTCAACCAATATACTGTATATCGGCAACATTTTCACTGAAGAGCAATTTTAAATCCTAGATTACAAACCCTTGTACATTATTTCCAATTTGCTGCTATGTCATATTCAGTTACTTTCATTTTTATTTTTAAAACCAGAATCAAGGAGATGTTGCTATTTTTTAAATCAAGTTGAAATCATTTTATGAATAGTAATAATAAAGCAATAAGTTATTAAATTATTATAAATAATATAATTGAAATGAAATAAATTATTTCAAATATTATTTATAATAAATACAATATATAAATAAATACTATATATATATACTGTATATATATTAATTTTATTGCGTCAAAAGTATAAAATATTTCTTACAGATCTGTTTTTTATCAAGTTATTTTTCAGATTTTTATTATTTTGCTAAATATTATATAAAATAAATAATTTTATTGCAGCAATGTTGTGCAACTTAAACTTCAAGTTCATCAAGTTTATCAGGTTCAAACATGTTTTTCATATTGATTAATTTATCAAATTATTTTAAATATTTTCATAAATATGTAAAATAAATATTAATTTTATTGCAGCAATGTTGTGCATCCAAAGTATAAATAATTTTTACAGACTATTTTTCAAACAGATTATTTAAATTTATTAATTTAAAATATTTAAGTATATTATTTTTTATATATAAATTTTATTGCAGCACTGTTGTACATCTTAAATTATTTAAACTTTATATTAATTATTTATTCATTATCTATTTATATTGAATAATCTTCAAAATATTGTAGTAAATATTATGTAATCATTTTTTATTGCAGCAACATTGTGTAAATGTGATTTATCGTTCAGTTAAATCATGTGATATTATACATATATTCAGTACACATCAGCTTTTCAGTCACTCGTCTCTCTAAAAATAACACTGGCTGACCACTACTAGAAAGTCTTCACAATAAAAGGCTCTGATCATACTTTAAAAATTCATTTTTGAGTTCATAATATTTAAGAGAGTCACTTTGTTTATAGACTGAGGCTGTTTATAACTGAACTGTGTGTGAACAGAACCGGATTCAGCACTGTATCCTAACTGAGGCTACACCCTCCACAGGTTTTGTTATTTGTTCCCGCCTGTTTCTCTCCTGCGCTCGCACAGATCCAGCATCAGTCTTCAACATGTACTTTCACCTTGTTATCACAGAGCAGACAACGATGCTAAGATATATGGTCTCTCCCTCAGCCTATGTTTCTTTGTTTCTCTCCCTCCCTCCCTCAGTATCTCTGTCTCTCAGACAAAAACACACGTTCACATGGTGCTCTGTCAGTCTGTAGACGCCCTGAGCTAATTTATTCCCAGCGCACCAACACAGCTAGCTGCTCTCCACCGCAATTAGATAGCTGGAATGCATTCACATTACAATAATACTAGAACAACACACACACACATACACACGCACACATACACACACACACACACACGCACACATACACACACGCACACACAGATGCCCACTGAAACTCTGGCAAAGGTTTGTGGGAAAGAAAAACAGACATATTTGCATTAAGTAGCAAAATGCATTAATAAAGATTCAGCATACAATAATTGTGAATTATTTGATGAACAAATATGTTGAATAACGAGTAAAAGTGAGCAGATGAAGTATTCTGCTGGTCATGTGATCTCAAAATGTTGTAAAATAAAGCCGTTTTTATTAGGCTACTGATATGATTTTAACCCTATTTTTTCCAAAAGTATTTTTAATTTCTTTACGTGTTAAATTTTAATGAGGAAAAAATGACTGCGCGCACCTTTAATGAGATTCAAATCACACAGTAAACCACAGCTGGCAGTAGCCTGTGGTAATTGTAACATTTTGTCAAGTCGATGCGCTACAACAGAGCGTTGATATGCGTAAGTGTGTTTGAGGTACGTTTGTGTTTGTGTGTGGTACATTTATCTTCACCACGTTCAGGCTTTCCTGAAATAGAGAGAGTGCAAACCACCGTAAGAAGTAAACATAAACAACACCACGAGCAAAGCATTAATAACCATGCATTCAAAGCATCTGTTTGCCCACCAGAGAGAGCGGCGGGGTGTTTCTTAAATATATTGGCACTTTTGGCCCTGTGGAAGTTTAGAAAGTAAACTCTTGAAAATACTTTTCACACTCTAATTTACTTAATTTGTCTATTAATAATGTTCATCCTTGGAAAAATGGTTTTGCCGAGGCAAATTTAAATTTCAATAGATATTAATAAATATTTAATAAATAAATACATTTTTCATATTTTTTACTTTAACTATATATATATATATATATATATATATATATATATATACATATATATATATATATATATATATAA
>NW_015548309.1:1296691-1299609 GCF_001515605.1 Sinocyclocheilus anshuiensis | reverse complement strand
CGGTTCATGCTTACCTTGATTTTTCTCAGTTGTTATTTGTGCAAAAATAAAATAAAATAAAATAATAATCTTGGTCAGTCTTTTATACAGATCTTGTTATTTTTTTATAGTTGTATGCATATAATTGATGCAATTTTTATGATAATTTAATAATTTTATGATTATTAAACATATAATGGATTTTAACATTTTTTACACTAAATCTTATTGAAAGTTGAAATCTGTTCGTTTGCATAAAAATCAGCCTGCGGCCATAGTTGAAGAAACACCCACTAATGTCTCACTGAAAGTTCGCTGCTGCTTTTTAGGAGACTGACTCTCGGTGACTGAGGTTATGATTTGACCCCGTGACCGCGACGACCTCAGAAGCTCTCAGACTAGCTTTTATAAGCATGAGATGAATTATTATAGAAAGTCAAAGCCTTGCCTCTCTCATCCTTTCCTCCATCTGTCCTCATGCTAAGATTTATCATCCATTTATATGAGCTCAGAGAGAGTTTAGCGCACTCAAAGTTTAACTCAGAGAATTCATTTGATTTCCTTACTAGAGACGTCCACAATAAAACGAACAGAGTACATTTTTCAGAATTAGATTCAAATCAGTTTGCACTTCAAAAGATATGCATTAACATTTATATTATATTTTATTATATGTTAACACACACGTACTATGGTAATATGTTATATGACAAAAACTAAATTTAAATTATTTCTGTGATGGTAAAGCTTAATTTTCTGCATCATTACTCCAGGCTTCAGTGTGACATGATTCACATGATACTTTACTCTCAATATGCAATACGCATACTCTAATATGCTTTTTTGGTGCTCAAATATTATAATTTATTATTGATATTCAAATATTAACAGTGGTTATTGTTATCAATGCTGAAAACAGTTTTTGCTGCTTAATTGATTTTATTATTTTACTCTCTTTCATGATTTTTTGCTGAAAAATTTCCAAATAATCTTTTGAACAATATAAATGACAACTGAATGTGCCCTTGCTGAATACAAGTATTAATTAAAATAATAATAATAATAAATCTTACATACCTCTTATATCTTACATAACTTTTGAATGGTAGTGTATCATGGTTTCACAAAAATATTAAGCAGCAAAAACTGTATCCAACATTTATAATAATCAGAATTATTTCTTGAGATCCTAATCAGCATATTAGAATGATTTCTGAAGGACCTGTGACACTGAAGACTGGAGTAATGGAGCAATTTAAAATATTTTAAAATAGAAAACAATTATTTTAAATTGCAATTTTATATTTATATTATGTAAATTACATTATGCAATCTATTTAAAGCAAGTATAATACATAAATATTTTATTTTAATATATTGTATTATATATAAACATGCTAGTATGGTGTTTAAAACTAAGAAATACGTTTGTTTGTTTTTCAAAGACTGATCATCTTAATCACATCATGCAGAAATTCGAGCAGAATTGGTGCTGATACACAGGAAGTGTATCCTTATCGTTCTTATCATTCCTCCATTACAGTGTGGACTCGTCGGGCTGGCAGCGGCTGTTGTTGTGGCGATGATGATGATGATGATGATGATGACTCATGCCTGCTGCGCTGAGTCCAGCTGGGTGCTGCGCTAGTTTGTGTGCCCTCACGTCTGTCTGTATTTGCTCAGTAAACACCAAACTGCATGCCAGCTCTCAGAGTCTTGCGCCACGAGACAGTTAATACCTCTTTTCAGCTGTCGCATACACATATTCATACACACACGCACGCGCTGCTGATAAAGCTGTCCTTGTGCATCTCTCCCCCTCACACTCAGTCCCAGCAGTCCCTGATTCGACGCTCTGCTCGTCTTGACGGATCTCTTGTCTGTCTCTTAAAGCAGAGGGCTTGGTTTAGTGCTGCTGCAGTAAAATTGATCCTGTGTCAATGACAGGAGGAGAAAGAGGCGAACGCGCTTCTGCCCGCAAACCCTCGTTCTCAAGAGACCAAATCAACTTTTCCAAACTGTAAAAGCTGAAGCAACTTTTCCATGATTTTCGCTAACAGCCACACCGCAGGGATGAACTCCTTCTTTCTCATAAAAACACGAGTTTACACTTCATTTTAACAGCCTACTAAAAAGGTCAAGCCACTGTATGATGTCGTTCCAGTGTTACATCATAGTATGACTCTATTATTGCATCATCCCACAATACAATCAGTGCCTTTACATCATTTTCATATTTCATTTATGCTCATACTTAAAATAAGGGATTTTAACAAGTGAAACAGACTTATTGAAAATATATTACTTGAAGAAATTACATAATGTCATTTTCTGGTGCAAGTAATCATGTGACTTCCTTTGACCTCTAGAGGATATCTAATAGAGGTGTATGTGAACGCCGGAGAGATAGAGAGAGGGGGTGAATAAGTGCAGTGTCGAATGCCCTCAGCGCTCAAACAGGAAGTTTCCACTGGCTCTGCCCGACACTGCCAATGTGTCCTTTCTACTGGCCAGGTACACATACAAACACGCAGACATGAACTCACAGGGTGCTGCATTGAGAGGTTGCGTAAAAGTGCAAGGGAAATGCTACCATGTGTGCTGGCAGTGTGTGATAGAGAATTGTGGGATACCTCTAGAGTGACGTAAGACTGTTACACTAGTACTGAAGAACTTACTTTGAAACTGAAGTTTTAAAGGGGTCATATGATGCGATTTCAATTGTTCCTTTCTCTTTGGAGTGTTACAAGCTCTTGGTGCATAAAGAAGATCTGTAAAGTTGCAAAGACTAAAGTCTCAAATCCAAAGAGATATCCTTTATAAAAGTTAAGAGTCAACCGCGCCTACCTAAAACGGCTTATTCAAACACGCCCCCACATGTCTACCTCACGATGTGGGAAGATTTGCATAATGCCGCCCAAATGTTCACGCAAAGAAAG
>NW_015548309.1:1294989-1296388 GCF_001515605.1 Sinocyclocheilus anshuiensis | reverse complement strand
ACTGATGATTCAAACGTGAGTTTTGGGCAGTGTAGAGTAGCACTTGTTGTTTGTCTTTCTCCGATCACAAATGCAGACATGGTTTTATGTTTGCGCGATGCAACGCAATGCGTGAAAAGACAGTATAAGTCATTATAATCAGTAATTATGTCCCCACTGGATGCAACAAATGCCTCGTTTATAATGGGTTTTACTGGTTTTGTCTCGTCGCGGCGGGTGACGGCATCACAGTATGGTAAGGGCGTAACATTTCCGTCACACTCTTGAGGTATTCAGCAAATCACAACGCACTGGATAGCTGGCCAATCAGAGCACACCTCGCTTTTCAGACCGATGAGCTTTGTAAAAATTGACGCGTTTCAGAAAGGCGGGGCATAGAGGAGAAACAATAATGTACAGTATGTGGAAAATAATGTGTTTTTTTAACCTTAAACCACATAAACACATTTCATTACACCAAATACACAAAATAATGTTCTTTTTAGCAACGTCATATGACCCCTTTAAAATGAAACTTTACTTTAAAATGTTACCTGAATATATGTTTCTACACATATAGAAAATATGTTTGTTTATTTATCTATCAGTCATATTTTATGATTATTAAATATTTCTCATTCAAATTTTAGTATTATTGTACATTTATGTATATTTGATCATATGAAATTGATAATATAAGATATATCCTGGTATATAATTTATATACTTTTTTATTATTTTGTATTTTTTTAAATATATTTTATGTATATATTATTTTAAAATGTCATACATTATATACCTGAATCGAAAAAGTCGGTAAAATAAAAATCTAAAAAAGTCTAAAAATATTTTATTTTCGCTACTAAATATGCAGAGAGTACACAAATAAGTTATTTAAATCTTTTTCCCCCCAAACCAGTTAATTAGAATTAAGCATCCAAATTAAATGACTTACTAAAATTGAATTAAACTTGAAATATGTATTTAAGTTAGAAGCTTTGCTACGTTTCATTAGTTATTCACTGTGTAGATTTGGACACACACCCTCTTTTACCCCGACCCACCTCGCCAGAAAAACCTGCCTTAAGATAAACAAATAAAACCACGCATTTCCCACTGAGCCAGCGAAAGGGACTCATAGAGAGGACAAGGAGAAGTGAGGGAGGGTGGGAGTAAGAGATCCTGAGAAGTCAATATCAAGCCAGTGATTTTCCACCTCTCGCACCTGAAAAGCATCTTACACTGAGCTACAGAGACAAGTGGCATAGAGGAGTTCAGTTCAGTGAGTTCACAAACTAATGTCAGAGCTGTGTGCTGCGGCTGCTGCTGTGTGCTGAGGGAAATACAAGACATCTGATGCTTTGATTATAGTTCTCCTCTGAAGAGTTTAAGTGTAATGAAAGGCTGCCTGAACTTTCAC
>NW_015548309.1:1281318-1294577 GCF_001515605.1 Sinocyclocheilus anshuiensis | reverse complement strand
ATAATAGCCTGGTTGGCAAACATTTTAAAATGCTTTTATTTTATTTTCACTTTTATTTTTAGTAATAATTTTTAAGAACGTAGTTGAGAAACCAACAGAACATTCACAATATATATTATTGATAAAATTTTAAAATAGCAAAATCTGGTGGAATAACATTTTTTTTATTGTATTATTTTATTATTTTATTTTATTATATAAAAATAGCACAGTGAGTTAATTTATTGTGCACTTCAGTGAACCTGAAACTAAAGCCACAAGTCTCTGCTCTGTGCTCGGGCTCCCTGAATTCCTGTCCAGCGTTTAGTCCCAGAGCAAAGCCACATGTCCGTAAACATCTGAATATGGAACGCTGCAAATGACTCTGACAGTACAAGAAAGCAGTGAGGATTTTTAAAGCCCAGTGAAACCGATTCCGAGATGAGAGTGTGAAATATATGTGTCAGTTTGTGGGTTTCTGAGTCAGATTCACTATGATAAGGTACGTTTCTGTGCCTGTCTGATCTTGCATCTTCTCATGTTTTCATAATTGTTTGTGATGGTTGGGGTGTGTGCAGCCCTCAGGTGTTACCCATCACTCTCACGCACACACACACATACAGTTGAAATCAAGCATCCGTGTTCCAGTGATGAAGGGCATAGGAGCGCTTAGACACAGTAAAGCATGACAGCTGTCAGCCAACCTCTATAGACTCGCTCATTCATTCCCACGATCCCTCTCTCCCTCTCAAACTGATACGTCAGCAATGCCTTTGATATTTGGATAAGTCATTTCTGTAACATGATCTTGCTACATGATACGATTACTCAGGTTTAATATTAAAGGGGGATACTAGTCCACCCAAAAATGAAAATTCTGTAATTTACTCCAGTGTTTCCCAACCGGGGTGCCGTCGGTCGAGAGCAGGGGTGCCGTGTAAAAAATCTTTTTTTAATATTTTTAAATTGCTAAAATGTTCAAAAAAGCATCTATTATATAATATCCATTTCTGATGTCGCCAATAATTAGAGATGCACCGAAATTTCGGCTGCCGAAAATTAGTTCACCGCTCAGGTTTCACTTTCACGTGGTGTGACGCTCTGCGTATTATCCTGCTCTATGCGTGTGCACTCCACTCGTATACCGTTCATGCTCATCGGAACAGCAAAGTCCACTCAAAAATTGAGCCGACAGTAGTAACATCGATGTAGTACAGTATTGTTTCTGTCTGCAATAGCCCTATACTGTGTTGTAACATGGTGTGGTATATGGGCAACTCTGGTAACGCTGCCCTCTCATTCATTGATCTGCTAACCGCTATGTTATGCTCGGGTGTTCTGATAATAATAGCTTTCTAGGACTAAACATTATTTGGATAATTGGTAAAAAAAATGTTTTTAAATATCTTAACCCTACTGTTTGACCTACCTGAAAAACTAAAAAGCAATTTATTTAATTCGAGCTTACTTGTCATTTTTTATTCAATTCAAAGTTTGAATTGAATCTTGTGCTACTGCACCAAAATTACACCACTGTAAAATAAAAAAAAAACACTGAGTGAGCAAAAATTTGTGAGATAGCTAGTTATAATGGTAATTAAATAATGTTTACATATGTATAAAAGCCTACATTAAAATCTGTCACATAAATTGGTCTCTTCATTAGAAATGAGCCTACTGATTGCCACCATTGATGGACAAAATTTTGTAATAATATTAAAAATATCTGTATGACATTATATTCTGCAGTTCTTCCCTGTTGTACCGAATATCTATACTTTTCAAATTATCATATCGAAGTTAGAAATTCAAATATTGTGACAAAATTAATTTTGTAGGGTGCCACAAGTTTGTTAAAATTTCCAAAGGGTGCCGCGACTAAAAAAAGGTTGGGAAACACTGATTTACTCACCCTACAGTTGTTCCAAACCTCTATGAATGTCTTTCAGCTGTTGAACAGTTGATGGTAGCCATTCAAAAAATGCTCTTTTGTGTTCAGCAGAGGAAAGAAACTCATACCGGTTTGGAAAAAGTGGACGGTGAGTAAATGATGACAGGATTTTCACCTTTAACAAAACTATAGCTCTGTTGCAGAACCTACTGAGTTGCCTACCTAGACAGCATTTTAGGTATTAAAAAGCATAATTATGCTGCATCCTACACTGTAAAAAAAATTACATATTTTTATGTAAATAAGAAAAGATTGTTTGAAAAAAACTTAAATTGTTCTACTTTAGAATTTCACGTTTAAGTCAGTGTGTATTTTTTTTTAGTTTTAGTCATTTATTTGTGCTTGTCATTTCTGTTTAGCTTCAATTTAGCTTTATTTTTATTTTATTTTTTGTCATTTTAGTAATGCAACCTACACGTTTTAAAGTTTGAATGTTTTTAAATCATTTTATTTTATTTCAGTTAGGTTTTTTAAAATTTTTCGTATTTTATTTGAATTTTAAGAAAAATTACAATAAAATAATTGTAGTTTTTGTTAACAATAACAACACCGATGCATTCTTGTATAAAATAGATATCCCAGAATGCATTGCAGTGAGCTCAGTAAACAAACAAACAAACAAACAAAAAATACTGAATAAGTTTCCAAAATGCATGTGACAAGAAAATTCACTCAAAGTGGCAAAAATCCGATTAAATTCTGTTGATGATCTCACAAAGCATTCTGGTATAATAAAAATGTATACGATAAAGCAGATTTCCCAGAATGCATTGTGATGGGCTCAGGGGGAAATAATCAAAAATAAATAAATAAAAATAAGAAATTGATAAAGCAAACCCAGAATACACTGCAGTGATTTCAGAGAAAAAACTCAAGGTCGAGAGAAATATCAGTCAATATCAAAAAGTATGTATCTGATTCAATTCTGTATTTTTGTTTATTAGAGTATTTTATCTTCATTATCACGCTGCCTTCTAAGACACAAGAAGCTTGACAAGCTCATGCATTTTAGCATAAACTAAATGTACGAGATAAAGCATATATCCCAGAATGCATTGCAACAAGCTCAAGATGGCAATTTGACAGCAATGCCAAATAGAATTATACTGTATCACAGTGAATTATCTTCTTAAACATGGTATTTTTATGCTTATGCGTATTATGTTAATATCAAGTGTTTCCTGTATGCTTCCGTTAAAGTCCATGTACAGGTAATTCAGAGAATTATTTCTTAACACATTATAAATGTAGTTTTTCACCATTTTTGTGAAAGCAGAGAATACTGCCTATTTTTTCAAGATTTTTAAACTTTTATTTACTCGGTGTTAAAACATTTAATATTGCTTTTCATAAACCTTAAAGGTGTTGTTTGTTTGTTTCTATGTACTGCGTTCAAAATCAGTCACTTGTGAAGTTATTTCAGAGCGTATGTGTCGGTTTTCCCACAGTGCATTGCTCTAAAGTCCCTAACAAGCCAAATAAAGCTGATTAAATACTTTATCTACTCATGATTTTTATGATAATGCTTATTTGCTGAATTTCCACACACGGCTAGACTTAAAGCCAAGCTGCACATCTCTCGGGGTGTCCTCATTAGGGCTGAGATGGTAACATTTACCGAGCAGATGATTCTTGGACCGTCCTGCTCATTCACACAGAAAGAGAGCGGAAGCGTTCGGCGGATGAGTGAAAATCTCATTACCCAGCAGGGTCAGTAAAAGCAGAACAGAGGCACATTACAGCCTGACTAAGAGCTTTGCTAAGGGCGAACGGCCTATAAAAGAAAAAGAGAGAGAGAGAGAGAGAGAGAGAGAGAGAGAGAGAGTATAATCTGCTATAATAGTCTGAGTGTAATAGTTTTAGTACCTGTCACAGTTTCTGGTGGAATAATAAAAGCTGTGTTGCGTTTTACTGCATGCTGTATGTATATACAGTATGGTGCTTGTTGAACAGTACAACATCATACTATATAAGTAGTGTACAGTGTTCTAGCCTATTAAGTGCACACTTCAGCTTTATCTGAGTGCCTACAATAACCTGAATCTCCTGTATAGTGTTTCTATAGTCCACATGAATGTGGCTGCTTTCACAGTAAAGCTACTTGAACTTATATGCAACTGTGTGTGAGCTGACGGTATTGAAATTCACGAGATAAGCAACAGCCTTTCTAAATGTACCCACCGTAAAAGTGTCTCCAAAACTCAATGGGACTCTGTTGCCTTTATGCGTATCATATGGCAAATGCTGCACGAGTGGTCAAAAAGAAAGCCTCAAATTTGTGGAAAAAAATGAATGGAACTTTACATGTGCTACTGCATATGGAAACATAGTCTAAATATACTGTACATGTATTCAGACCTGCTTAGAATCCACCAGGGATTGAGCTCAGTTTAAAAGCTTGAATTTACATCAGAACAGGTGTGTGTGTGTGTGTGTGTGTGTGTGTGTGTGTGTGTGTGTGTGTGTGTGTGTGTGTGAGTGTACCTGGTATTTATCACGTTATGGGGACCAAATGTCCCCACAAGGATAGTAATACTAGTAAATTTTGACCTTGTGGGGACATTTTTGAGGTCCCCATGAGGAAACAAGCTTATAAATCATACAGAATTCGTTTTTTTGAGAAAGTAAAAATGCACAAAGTTTCCTGTAAGGGGTAGGTTTAGGGGTAGGGTTGGTGTAGGGCAATAGCACATACAGTTTGTACAGTATAAAAACCATTACGCCTATGGAATGTCCCCATAAAACATGGAAACACAACATGAGTGTGTGTGTGTGTGTGTGAGTGTGAGTGTGAGTGTGTGTGGGTCGGGTTTTGTCTACATTGTGGGGACCAAATGTTCCTACAAGGATAGTAAAACCTGAAATTAACTACATGTGAAGAGCAGCCAATGGTCGCAAAGAGGAAAACAGTGTATTAAACATAGTAAATAACATCTGAATGAAAGTTAAAGGAATATTCTGTTAAATACAAGTTAATTTCAATTGACAATATTTGTAAGCAACCAAGGTTGCAGAGATTCATTTACAATGGAAGGGAATGAGGCCAATTTTTGGCAGACTTGGCAGAAATGTGAATCTTATAATTTTATAAAAGCACTTTACAATGGATTATTCTTTTAAAACATGTATTTTAGAGCTGTAAACCTTTTTACAGTCGTTTTAGAGTTTATAGTGTTCTGTTGTAATGGCAACAAAGCTGTAAAACTGGATATAAGTTTATAAAAAAGGTTAGTGAAGTGATCTTTTTCACATTAAAATCATGTTGACATGCATTTTGATTGTCAGAAACTTAGAGTTCAGTACAAGTTCATCTCAGTCAACATTTGTAGCATAAAAAACCGAGGTTACAGTGATGCACTTACAATAGAAGTGAATGGGGACGAGTTTTAGAGGACTTAAAAGCAGAAACGTGAAGCTTATAATTTTATAAAAACATTTAGTGAATTTTTTTTCTGTTTAAATTTGTGTATTATTTGAGCTGTAAACCTGTATAAATCATCATTTTAATAGTCATTTTGGGGTTTTAGAGTTTATGGCATTCCATTGTAGATGTAAAACTGGATATACCGGGTTTACAAAAAGGTTAGTAAGGTTTTTTTTTTTATTATTAATTTCTGGTACAATTCAAGTTCATCCCAATCAACAACATTTACAATAGAAGTGAATGGGGCAAACTATTGGAGGACTTAAAATATCATTAGCTCAGTATAAATACATTTGAAGTCGATAAAAAGACGTGTGTGTGTGTGTGTGTGTGTGGTGCCAGACTAGACCACCTACTGCTTGTGCTGTGACATTTCGGAGCTGTCGGCTTCCTTTACGTGCAAAACGTTCTTACACCACTGAGCCTGATTTCTCAAGGTGAAAGAGTTTTTGAACATGAGATGAAAACAAACTATTACAGCTACACCTTCGTTTCCTGCTTTCTGGAACAGGACGGTCGGTTGGGCGACAAAGAACAGACGGGTGTGCGATCAATCACTGAAAGGTGGAGGTGGGTGGAAATATGCAGGAAGGTGAGCATGAGAAATAAAGACTCTGAGAGACAGGAGTGAAATTAAACCGGATGAATTCAATCCTCGTGCAAGGTTGGCTTTGTGGTGGAGCAGATCTGCTCGGCTGAGCTCTAGATGTGCATGTTTTACATTGGAATTGAAATGTGAGTGCTCTTATGTGTTTCCATAGTAACATACTCAGGCATTCCAGTGGAGGTCCAGAGGTTATTCTTTTCCCACTGACCTCAATGCAGAGAGGACCAGAAACGTATAGACCCATGAAATCAATTTGACTCAATTTACTTTTCGAATACATGTTTCTGATCTTATTGTGAACTATTCACTGGTGCATTTTATTCTGGATTAAAAAAAAAAAAGTTTGTCTTGGTAACGTTTCGTAACTCCCTTGGCCACAGAAACTACTTTTTTTTTCTTTTTTTTCCCCTCCTGCCTTCATTCTTGTATGTAACATCTATATTTCACAGTCCAATCAATCCCAATTAATTTCTGATTTATTCACTGGATTTCAGATTTAATTTAATCTGCTTGTGAACAATTTTTGAAACTAAAAATAAAACTAAAAGATTATTGGAGTTTGTTTTACAAGAAAATACTACTTAAACTTTCTACTTTTACTTAATTTCTACTTTCTTAATTTTCATGTTTAACGTAAAGTGTTACTTGCCGTTTCTTTGCGAATTTTATTAGCAATTTCTGAGTGAACATTGTTTCTACACCAAATTTTTTTTACAGTGTATGAGCACATCTAAATTCAAGTGTATTAAACATGAAAAAATGAAAGAAAAATATAATTAGTGTAAACCATTGTATAATGATATTTTACTTATTCATATTTACTTTAAAATATTTAAAAAATTTAATTTTAAGGAATAGTTTTGTACCATAAAAATCTTATCTTACCATATACTGTGAAAATGTATAAATAGTTTGGGATTATATTATGTCATTTTACTGTAAGATTTATTATTTTTGCTAGTAAAAAATATTAATTATATCTATATACACAAATAACAAGAAATACATGTATTTTACAGCACATATTGTTAAAAATATGTATTATATATATATATATATATATATATATATAATTATACATTTAAGTTAAAATATGAGCCACATTTATCATTTACAGTGAAAAACAATAAAATGGCATTTCCAGAAGTTTCTGCATGATTTACTACATATATTTTTTATTTAAATATTTTTTTGTTAACAGTTATGTACATTTGAATACTTTTTGTTACATTTCATGTTATTTAGTGAACATTTATCGCATTATTTTAGTGTCATGTATGTTACCATATTGTCAATATAATTTTATTTAAACATTTTCCCCAATTTTTTTCCCCAGGATATTTTCACAGTGTATGCAATATCTACAGTCTCATAAACTGATATGTTTAGCATAAGATCCAGTGATACCTGTGTGGGATTGTACAGCTCCTGTAGGGCGTTTCTGGAGCCTTTCCGACAGCAGCCCTCCGCTGCGAACGGGTTCCGCCTCATAACTGCAACCAAAACAAAGAGAGAGACAGACGGACAGTTAGAGTAACCAATCACCGATTGACAGGAGCAAAATCAACCAATCCCGACAAGGCGGACTTCACTGAAGCGATATGCAGTGTTCATATGGCCACTTGAACACACACACACACACACTTGTCTGAATGGATGCCCTCATTAAAAGGGCAAGTCTTTAATAATGCAAAGCCATCCAACACATCTCCATATAAACAATACATTTAATACCAAGTCACTGCCTCAAAACACACACACATCTCTAGAGTGTGTATGTTGCAATCGTAATGCATGTGTAGATGCTCTGCCATGTCGTAACTGACAGTAATAGTTTTATACAGTTTGTCTCTCAACAGCGAGTCTGCAGAGAGTGACCGGCACTGCTGAAATTACACTACATGAAAGCTAATGACCAGCACTGCTGAAATGGTGCCCTATGAAAGCAGTCTCTGTGCTAAGATAGAGACTGACAGATTTAGTACTACATTGGTTCGTTTATTCGCTCTCATGTAACATTATCTTGACTTAGTATGTATTTGTGTTATGTTAAGAGTCGTATGTGTTTGTGCACAGCACACAGAAAGCATTGTTTAAAAGTGTGTTAATGCCTGTAAGTGTACAGCGTTCTCAGAGCGTCTGATGTCTTACTGTTTAATCCAGCTCAAGGTAAGGGAACCGAATGAAACCGAGACTGCTGGGAACGAGAGATGAAAGGAAAACGAGAGTGATGGAGGAACAGAAAGGATGTGTTAATGAGGGATAGAGAGACTACTGGACAAGAACCAGACAGTTTGGATCAGGGGGTCGACAACCTGAGGGGTTGTCATTAGCGTGCCAGTGATAGCTAGAGATGGGTTTATGTGATTTAATTTGCAAAATTAAATCACTTGCATCTGCATGCCAGTTTTTTGCTCGCTCATATGAGGAAGTAATCCTTCTTCATAATCGTGCAGTCTGTTATATTTAGTGTAAATACGCCCACATGGAATCCAAACCCGCAGAATTTGAAAACCTGTCGTTCAGGTTCTGCACATCCCTCATTATTTCCGATAATGTTAAGAATTTTGGCTAATAAAACAGATCTAAAAGTGTGGGAAAAAGTGTGCAGATTCTATCTGAGCCAGGTTATGAAGCCAAAAACAAGTTTCGCCTTGTCATATATGACACTTCACATGAAAAGAGTCAACCACTTGTAAAGACAGGTTGGATACATTAACAAAGGAAAGTACTTTATACGACTTTAGCCAACAAGCAATCAAGATTCTTTGTTACTAGCAAATTCATACCCATTTTAATTGGTCATGCATTGATCATTCTGCCAATATTGGCCATTTTGAAATGAACGGCATTTTGAATCATTCATGTTTGGCCAAAGTATTGTTTTTTCCATTGGGTCAGTTTTAAAAGCTACCAGAAATCTTGTCAATGGCAACTTAACATACTTTTTTGGGGGGAACTTGAATAAGTATTGGTTTTTCCATTGTGTCAGGTTGAAAAGCGACCAGAAATCCTGCCAATGAAGATGTACTTTTTTGGGATCATTTTGGGAGCCAATTTCCATTGTTTCCAATGTAGTTTAAAAACTTCCAGAAATCCTGATGGATGTCATTTTTTGGATAATTTAGTGAGAATTTGAAATCTTATTGCATAAAGTATTTCAATTAAACGGTGATGTAAGCTGTCCAAACAATGAAAGATAAGGAGAATTATTTCATGTTATTTTTGCAATTATGTTTGGTAACATTCTCTTTTAATATATTTTAAAATGTATTTTTTTTTTCAGGATTATTTGATTAATAGAAAGTTCAAAAGATTTTATGTGAAATATATTAATATTTTGTAACATTACAAAGGTCTTCACTGTCACTTTTGATCAACTGAATGTGTTCTTGCAGAATAAAAGTATTAATTTCTTCTTGACCTCAAATACTGACTTTATCTAGCCTGCAAACTCATTACAACCAGAAACAATGGTCTGCAAACAATGAGTGTATGTGTTTGTCTGAGGTTCAGTATGGGTTCATTCTGCCTGAGCATGCACTAAAATTATCCCACCTGGCTGTGCCCAGGTGGATAGTGCTGTTATTCAATTGGTGGTCCACTGGACACACACCTGCTGTAATTTCCCATATGCTGACAACACCATTGACGGTGCCACAGCACCTGCCCCCCTCTCCGCTGCTGACCTTCAGCTCACCCGCTTCATCAGACAGTTGGCCATTGTTTGTGGCAAACCATGTAGTGGGCAGCGTTATGAATATTAAGCTGTAAAGATCTGAGGCTGTTCACATTGATGAAATGTCCTCGCTGCTGATAGATGAGGAACTAATGGCAATATTCTATCCCGGAGATCCGGGAAACTAAAGAACCTGAGGTACAGAGATCCTGTTTATTCCTAGGGGAAATCAGGAGACTAAATGAGCAAAGCAAGAATGTTTTAGCATCCTAAACTCATCAACAATCAAAGTTTAAAGCCAATGAACAAGGGAAAGGAGCTCTGAATAATGTAAAAACTCTCAAAGGCTGGATTGTTAACTAGCCCAGCTGTACGCATGACCTTGAGTTGCTCATTCCCAGCAGGCCTGTTTCCTCTGAGCCATGAGCACACAGTCACATATCTGCAGCCATCCATCAGCCGAGGATTATGGTACTGGAGGATTAATCTGTCTCTATCTACCCGTAACATACTCTAAAACACATCAGTTCCCTTATCACCGCTCCGAGCACACAAAACCATAAGTCAGACTGCAACTGAAATACACTCACTCATAAAACCGCATATTCAGTAATAAAAAGGATGTTTTCTGTCAATAAAGATGACAAGGCTCCATTTGGACAAATACAGGCCATCAGATCCCCGCCGATGCACAAAAAAACTGATTTTTTATTTTGAACAATTAGCAAGAAAATACTAGGGCTCCCGATTGATTATAAAAGAAATGTAATTAACATGATATGCTGGATAATTAATAAAAGTGCTAGAAAATAATTCAGAGTATGCATTATTGAATAGGCATTTTAAAAAAGTGGCTTTACAAATCAATACATTGTTTATTTTATTTCCATTATATATTATTTTACTTTTTATTATTTTATTTTATGTTATTTTTTATTTTTTTCCATGTCCCATAGAAGTGTTTTGTTTTGGACATGTACCATGGTAATTCCATGGTATTCTTTTAAGTATCTTGGAGTACCATTTAAATACCAAAGAAACATGGTTTTACCATCTGATACAGTGCTTTTTATTTTTTTTGTAAGAGTCCTGTTCATTTATATGTCTCTTGTGGAAAGAGACAAGGCTTCAACCTCATTGTGGTTTAAATTAGCATTCTACTAATTCTTCAATTTTTACAACGTATTTGGGTGGCTTCATTAAACAACAGCTGATAAGGATTGATTGTGTGTGTGTGTGTGTGTGTGTGTGTGTGTGTGTTTATGTGGACTGAGAGGAAGTGTGTGTTTGTTTCCCACCGGACACAGACATCTGGACAGATTGTCCACTTTCTCTGATTAACTTTGCTGGCATTTTCTCATTTCTCTTTTGCTTAAGCATTTAATCTTCTAATTCTTCTAAATCTTCATTTATCGAATAACAATTACTATAATGGCAAAAAGACTTTAAAAGACAGCAGAAAATGAAGAATATCTTTGCATAGTAGGAAGTTCAGCAATTAAATTTTCTGTTTTATGTTTTCTTAATCTGACTGAACAGCTTAAAACGCATTACTCAAGTAGGCAGAAGTGTGTGTGGGAACTTAAAATGAGATATTCTGACTCACTGCACCCAAACAACCACAGGATGATCTTTCCCATTCACCTATGGCCTAATGATTGAGCTCATGTGTGTATGTGTGTGCACTGTGTTGAGCTCTTTTGTCAGATAGGTTTAACACTATTGTAGCCACCTAATCTTCTTTTATAGATATAAAAGAGAGTGATAACAATTACTGGACAAAGGTTGTGTGTGTATTGCTTGATAACTTTGGTTCAGGTGTTTTTAATTAGGGTTGGAGCTAAACTCTGCAAGACAGTGGCCCTTCAGGAACAGGTTTGGTGTAAAAGTTGTTCTTAAAGGGATAGCCCACCCAAAAATTTAAATTCTGTCTCATTTACTCACACTTATGTCATTCCAAACCTGTATAAACTCCTTCTGCAAAACACAAAAGAACATTTTTGAAGAATGTTTCATCTGTTTTTGACAGCAGAATGAAAGTCAGTGGGGTCCAAAAGAACTCCCTATTGACTTTCATTGTATGGACAACAAAAAAAACATTGAGACACCTTTCAAAATATCTTCTTTTATGCTCCACAGAAGAAATAAAGTAATACAACATGAGGGTGACTTTTTCGCCATTGACTTGCATTGTATAGTGTTGTTGTGTTTTTTGTGACATTTTTTAAAATATCTTCTTTTTTTTCTAATGTTCCACAGAAGAAAGAAAGTCATCCAGGTTTGGAATGACTTGAGGATGAGTGTTAATTTTTTGGGGTGACCTCCTACTTTAAAGTGTCTGTTTAAATTCAAAGTGTTTTCTTCAACTCAGACGACCGATTCTGTCCGAAACCACAAGATAAACCATTACCATTCACCATTACGTCTGACTTTCCACTTAGTCAGACAAGTTAAGATGTGTTTGTCATGTTCTCCTACTACATTTCAACAGAGGGGTGTGTGAGTCGCTGTAAAAGTGGTCATCTCTTCGTCTGGTCCTAGGATTGTAGGTCAACAACATTGAATCAGAGTAAAATAGCTGAGAAATTGAGTCTATTAGCCCATGTTTGTTTTTTCTGTCATGGTGGGGACTTTCCATTGACTTCTATTGTTATTACACTGAGCTAATGATGTTTTTAACTACCAAACAAACCCTCACAGAAAATGTCCATTAAGGCATTATTTAGTCTGTTTATTAAGCTGTTTTCCTCATAGGGACTGTCTGCTTCTCCCTAATGTAGGTGATTACAGGTTTTACTGTCCTTGAGGGGACATTCTTTCCCACAATTTAGGCAAAAGCCAACCTGAAATCGTGAATATGACTTCTAACTGCATTATACTTCACTGGACCTCTGCTGTGTGTGTGTGTGTGTGTGTGTGTGTGTGTTTGAGAAATAAAGGTTGTACCCTGTATTCGGATATCAAATTTTCGTTACAGCACTGAAAAAGTTGCAAAGCTCATATACAATAAATATAAACTAAAACAGCTTATAAAATATTTATGAAGTGGACAAACAACATTTTCTGGAAGTTAAAGCTGTATAATTTTTCCCATATAAAAATAATTCCAAAAGTTAAAATAAAATAATTATACAGTCATTGGTGATGCCAGTAGGGTTGGGTACCAAAACCCGGTACCAATATGGCACCAGTACCTATGTAACCGGTATGTACTAGAACCGAATCCGGACGCAGATTTCGGTGCCTCATTTTGGTGCCATGCCTGAGCGATCGATTGAAATATTTGTCCTCTGGTTCCCTTGTATTCACATTTCTAAACCTGTTGTCCAACAAAAGAGAACATTATAACCTTTTTACTCCACAACACCAGTCAAATGCTTCCTTTCGTGATCTGATGAGGCTTCTTGTCACAGAATGAGGCAGAAAATATGTTCCATTACTTTACAACCATTGCTACTTAAAAAAAAATACATAGATTAGCAATGGATTATAAATATACTTATAACATACAGATAAACTATATTGTCGCAGTCGAGTGTTTATTGTCTTTGATTTATCAATCAAAACGTTTATATGTTCTGTTTACTCAGTTAACTTACAGCTATAATAGGGATGCCTT
>NW_015548309.1:1267099-1280839 GCF_001515605.1 Sinocyclocheilus anshuiensis | reverse complement strand
CTGCTGTGTGTGTGCACTTTGGATGGGATAAATGCAGAGCACTAATTCCGAGTATGGGTCACCATACTTGGCCACATGTCACGTCACTTTCACTGACCAAAGAACAAAAAAATCATTTTAAGAATTTTTAAGCTTTATTTTGTACCCTATTTGTGGAAATTGCCATATAAAGAAATTGAAAATGGAAAACCTTTCCTCTCAATCAAAGAAAGAAGTCAAAATGTTGGTGGTCTAATGCATAGAGTTGTGTTGTTGTGTTTTTGTGTTCGGACCCCCTGGTGTGTGATAACACGTCTGCAGACTGGAGAGCCATCTGCCACTCAAGAGCTCCATCCATCAAAATAAAACACAACAGACAGTCAAACAATACAATACATTCCCTCACAGTCACAGACCATACACACACACACACACACACACACACACACACACACACACCCACTGATAATAAAGACGTAGTGAGAGGTTTCCAAATACATATTGAGACCTCATAATCTAATTTCCTACCACGAAGACAACATAGGTGACCTTTTTGACCTCTCAAGACCAATATGACTTCTTACATATGAAGTCTTTCCATCTTAGACTTTGATGTATAATGCCCACAAGACTCTCATATAGATCCTGAGGTTTAATATGATTTTAATTTCTGACATCATTGATGATGCAATAAAGCTTAAAACCATCTGCGGCTTGTCAAGAGCATTTCCAGGCCAATGCTAAGCACTGCTCTGTGTGCCCATGTGAGTAATTAGCTAGTTACGAAATTGGAAGGAAGTGCTTGTGTCAGCTAAAGAGAAGAGAGAGCGCAAAAATAAGAAAAGATAGTTGAAATGCTGCCTGCAGTCATTGTTCATATCCCAACTACAACCGAAGCATTCCCATTGGAACGTGCACATCCTGGTTTGGAGAATAGGAAACAGACACTGGTCTACAGCTCATGCTGTTGTCATTTCAATGAGAGAAACCGCTAGACCTCAGAAGCTTCATTTCATGTTGCTTTCTGTATAGAGATCAAAGACTTTTGCTTCTCACACTTTGGAAGACAAAGCTTTAAAGAGTTAGTGCAGGTTAGGACAGTAATGAGATGGAATAGTTGAAAATGCTGTCATCGTATTTAAATATGGAGCCTCAAGATGTGAAAACTATGGCAGAGGAGAAGATTTTCAGTGACTTAAAAGTATGCATGATTGAGCTCAATTATAATGATAAAACTCTGTTATTTACGTAAAGGGGTTCTATTATGCTTTTTCACTTTTACAACTTTAGTTAGTCTGTAATGTTGCTGTTTGAGCATAAAAAAGATCTGCGAAGTTACAAAGCTCAAAGTCCAATTCAAAAGGAGATATTTTATTTAACAGAAATCACTTTTAAAAAACTACAATGAATGACTTGTTTGGACTACAACGCATATTTTCCGATGAATGGGACGAGACCTGCTTGAGCTGCACTAGAGAAGGCAACGAGTGTTATCACTATGTCGGAGACACGCTAGCTTTCCCAAGGCAGACGAACTTAGAGTGGTTACAATCATCCAGGTTTAAATCGCGCTCAAATTGATTTGACTTTGACGCAATATTTACACTGAAGCTCACAGGCGGCTATGGTAAGGGTCATGACATTTCCCGACCAGATGACGAGTGCTGCCAATCACAACACACACTGGCCCATTCATTAAGAAACTTAAACAAGAGGTTCTTCACAAGAGAATCATTGAATCATTTGCTCAAGAGATTAATTTAAGAACTCTGATTCAATCAGAAACTAAAGTGACTGTCTTTTTGAGTTAATCGTTGAATTATTCGCTCAACCATTTCATTCAAAAATGCTGATTTGTTCAAAAACTAAACAAGAGACTCTCAAGTGAATCATTGTATCAGTTGCTCAACAGATTAGTTCACAAAAACGCAGATTCATTCAGAAACTAAACGAGAGACTTTTTATAAGGGAATCATTGAATACTTTTTCAACAGATTCATTCAAAAATGTTGATTCATTCAGAAACTAAACAAGTGACTGTCTTTATGAGTGAATCATGAAATCATTCGCTCAACTGATTAGTTCAAAAACACTGATTCATTCAGAAACAAATGATTATTATTCATTAATTAATAAGGTGGTGACAAGCATCTGACACAAACTATTCTTTCAAAATGCTGATTCATTCAGAAACTAAACAAGATACTCTTCACAAGTGAATCATTGTATCATTTGCTCAACAGATTATTTCATAAAAATGCTGATTATTTTAGAAACTAAATGAGAGACTCTTTATAAGCGAATCATTGAATCATTTGCTCCATTTGCTCAAGAGATTTGTTCAAAAATGCTGATTCATCCAGAAACTGAATGATTGACATGACTCTTAATGAGTGAATCATTGAATCATTCACTCAACTGATTCATTCGGAAATTCTGATTCATTCAGGAATGAAACATTACCTACTGTGTTGTGCTCAATGCAGCAAATCTGGTATTTAGCAACAGTACTCTTGTTAAATAAATACCGTTATGAATATTAATTTATTTAATAATAAATTATTATTGACTAATATTGATCTATATTGATTTATGTAGAAAATAGAATATGTGTACAAATGATGAGTAATTGAAATTGGAGAAGTTAATTAATTTATGGTACATTAAATTATTTTGTCTTTTTTGGAGTTTGACGAACTCACGTTCATTGTGTGGGAAAAAAGTAGCTTCTAGCTTTCTCATTCTTCCAAATTCATCTCCTTTTGTGTTCCACAGAAAAAAGGCATATGGTTTCAGTAAATGATGGCAGAGCTGTTATTTTTGAGTAAACTATTCCCTTCATGAACTTTGCTATTGCATTCTGTCTTTCTTATTCTGATGCAACTTCTCCTCTCTCTAACTACTTCTGATTTCAGGTCATTGCAGACAGTTTTGTTGGGAAACAGCAACTGACCACATCTGACAACACCACCGGGTGACATCAAGCTGTAAACCTGGCAGATGGCAGACGTTTGTTTACACCGGGGACCCTGGGAAATAAAATGATGGATACTTAAGCTCTTTGAAGCAAAAATGAGGTACCTGATAAACTCTCTAAAGTGTTTATGCACCATAAGTTTTAGAGAGTGCAGTGCATGAATGTGACCCTTTAATCAATATGCCTCTCTCCAAACATATCCGTCTCTCACCAGATTTGCTTGCCTACCATGTATACCGCCCATCTCAGTGGCTTTTTCAGATTAAAAATGAGGCAGAAATGCAATAAATCACTTTAAATGGGTGTTTAGAAAATAGCTTCAAAATTTAAATAAATCTCTCAAAACTAGACTCGGCAATTAAAATGAAAGCAACTAACTGAGCTGTATAATGTTGTGGTGTGTTAGAACTACAGCATGGTCCCCATAGGCATTAAAAAGGCCCTTACGAGGTTAAAAAAGCATTTAGCCTCCATTTAAGGAAGTTCTCTCTTTAAAAAGATCTAAGTTTTGTCTTATTATGGATTGTATGTCAGTGTGCATATGGCTACTGATGTAGTATTTTAATTACACTGTAAAAAATGCTTTGTCAGGTAGCTTAAAAAATGTTAATGTGGGAACATCCAAATGAACTTATTTTATTTAAGTAAAATAAATCATGTTTAATATAACTGAAATAACCCTCTGATGCATGGTGTCCACAGTTTGACAAAAAGCCTTTTTTAACCATTCAGGATGTGATACAATAAAACCACCATGAGGTGATTTACTTTTGATCCTTTTGTATCATTTTATATACATCTGTCCTCTTTGTATGCCATTATGGTATGGTATAGGGTTGGGCCGATAGACGATGCCATCGTCCATCGCCGATGGCTGACAGACATCATGATGTTAAGCTGACTTCTCCTTACTGTGTATGTGATAAGTGAACTTTCATGTACTGTAATACAACAGGCTACCGCTAGCAAGCGGCTAACCTTTTAGTGGCTCCGTAGAACACATTATTTGTTTCACGCTTCGGACACACCCCTAACCCCGCCGCTCCCCCCGATGTCATCGTCCATCACAATGTTTCACTGCAGACATCGTCCGATGCCAATTTGGTAGACATCGCCCAAACCTAGTATGGTATTAATTCAACGTTTCTGATGAAAGCAAAAACATAATTTAGGGAAAATTATATATTATATATAAAAATTATATTCTTTACTGTAGATGGTTAAATAATGTGCCTTTAAATATAAAAAATATACAAAAATGGTTGTATTTTAAAAGACATTTGTAATTTTTAGAGGTATTTTTAATTTTTAAGCTTAATTTTTACAACACCTACCATTTTTTGCTGTATGTATTTAATATATAAAATTATTATAGTGTTATTAGTTTTTGTTTTTTTTCTTTGTGAATGATTAATTATTAAGAGTTAAAATTAATAATCATATAAAACAATAGATTACAACGGTAGGCATATGTGGGCTATTAGATCATGTTAACCATTAGGCAAATAGCTACATTGGCATTGTTTTATGAAACTTGAATGTAATGCCCACTTTTCATAATCCAATCACTTCCTGGCAGATAAAATCAAGTCCCATCCCACATTTTTTTAGCATTTCACTAAAAAATGTCACATTATTGAAGTAAAATAGGTTGCATTAAGGTAACAACTGTACATTTTGAGTTTTTACATAGTAGCTATTTCCAACAAGCTTAATTCGTATTCATCTGAGCTTGACAGAACTGGATCATTGTAAATGATTAATAAATGTCCTTATTGAATGAAACAATACATAAATTCAGACAGGAACACTTATAGTTATACTGTAGCATATATTGTAATTCTCTCTGTGAAGCAAGCCAGGCTCTATTTTTAGCTGCTAGGTCAGAGTTTCTCCTCTCTCAAACACGCTTCCACCACAAACCTCTAATTCTGTATGACACACCCTTGAAGAAGAAGAAGGAGAAGAAGCTGCAGGACAGAAACACAACAAATAGCAACTGAAGAAATGGAAACCCACGGTGTCCGAGTCTAAAGCTAAACTCCGTGTTAACTGAGACTGCATCTTCAGAGCTGCAGAAGCTCTATAATCAAGAGGAACCAGCGTAGGTCTAATGTATGGTTAGATATGGAGAAGCAAACAGCCGTCAGCCAGATACTCAGAAGACAAATGACACTACAACACTTCAGCCACGGCATCGACTATGGGCCGTTTGAAACGTCTCTCTTTCCACTGCAGAGTGTCAAAACCTGACTCAGTGTATATCATATCCATAATACACACTCTGTCCACCACACTGTAATGAGAGGATATGGCATGAACACACTCGTGTGCAATCTGTACACGTTTACAGCGCTTGCAAGGCATGTATACCTCTTTTTATTCTATCACACTTTTCTGCAGTCAAATCACATAAAGTCATCATTTGCGACCTAATTTACTTGTGTAAAACTGTAAACCCGCCTCTAAATGGCATCTTAAAACCAAACGGATTGTAGTTGTCTGCTATTCATGTGGGTCAAATGTTGTCTTCCTGTCAAAGTGGCTGGTCTTTTAACTATCAGTCAAGGTCTAAATGCGGGAGACTGGTGCTGATTTGACCCGAGGAACCTCATGAATGTTTTAGACTGAGAGTGGCATACGGAAAAGATGGAGAGATACAACAATCCAAATAATGTGCTCACCGATCCTACCCCAGAGACTCACAACAGTGATCCATGCAGTCCATTAGCACAGGAGCATACCATTACTGCTCTGCATGGGGTGGGGACAGACTAAAGGGCCTCTCACATCAACAGTCCTTCTGTTTAGAGTGTGGTTTGATTAGATCACGCACTTACGCTTCTAATTAGCTTCATTAAATCAGACAACCCCCGAATTACAAGTCCGGTTCAAGCATTTTCCAGTCTGAATCTCCTCTCCCTCTTGTGCTCTGCTCACCTTGACATATATTACTGTTTTGGTTCCTTACAGTGTTATCAATTATATATGGCCATATGTGATTATTTGACATTGCGATTGTTATACACTAATATGCCGTGTCTTTTCAGTACAGCAGCACATTTTGTGATCACTCAAAACAAACTCCATTATGAGGTTTCCGGCACCCTTTGACTCTGTTTAACAATATTGTCTTTTAAACAATACTATTCCAAATAATAATAATAATAAATTGTAGTAGTAGTATTATTATTATTATCATTATTATTATTATTATGTACTAAAATAAGAATAAACTATATTAATAAAATAACTATGTACTTTAAACTATAATGCTCCAAATATTACAATAACAATAATAATAATAATTATTATTATTATTATTATTACTGATGATTTTTGGAACCCAGCCAACCTAAATATTATAGTAAATTACTACTACTACTATTAATAATAATAATAATAATTATTATTATTCTTATTATTATTACTATTATTACTATTATTATTGTTGTTGTTGTTGTTGTTATTCATTTACTATAATATTTATTATTCATTTACTATAATACTAGCAACATTGTGAATGGAAAGTAGAAATATTACTATACTGTATTTGTAGGTAAATATTTTAATATTTCAACTTCAGTTCATTTAAAAAAATTATGTAATTCTACCCTGTGCGATATTTGTTTGCAAATATTTGATTATGAGCAATTATACATTTGATATCAGAAAGTCACACAAACAAAAAGAAAAGATAATGAAATAATTATTGGCAATCATTTGTATAATAGAATTTATTCTCTGCAGAAATGTCATAAATATGAAAGCCCTATTATATATGGCAGATCTCAGCAAATAAAGGAGCCACAAAATGACAAAAAGACTTCATGAAATAAACCCCAGCGTCATATTTGAGACAATCTTAAACACATAGATCTTGCACAATGGCTGCTTTTATGAAGCAAAAATCAGAGAACAATCAGCTTTATGTGTGTGAACGAGCACCGAGTATGAAGCCGTGAACTGCTGCGCGATGCTGTCTGTGCGAGCAGTGTTTCGCACTGTTTTGGCTCTTTGTTTAGTCTTACTATTTGGAGCATGCTCAGAAAATCAGGCCCGTAAATCACCCGCTACCTCTTACCAAAAGCCCCCCATAAGGGCCACTGTGACTGTTGCCATGGTAACATGCAGGGAAGTGCACTGATGGGATGTCTTCATGTCATGGCCAAGGGCGTACTTTTAAAAACCAAGAAAATTGACAAAAAAATATGAATTAAGCAAACAAAACTGCATTGAGACTGTTTAATAATCAGTCTTTGTTCTGGCTTTGAGGCTTGGAATGAGATTCTATACAGCACTACTATTCACGCAAACACAAACATTTGCACACGATTTATAGGCAATATCTGTTCTCTACATAACGTTCAAGTTTCTCTTCCTTATTCTCAAAACAAAATGGTATGGTTTTAAAGTAGCTGAAATACACACACCTCAAAATTACAGACTGGAAGAGGACTATGCAACAGTGAGATCTTAAAATAGCCTGGGGTGGGGTGGGGGGGGGTGACAGTAGTCAAACCAGAAGAGTCACTCTGGATGCAAATTATTCCAGGACCTTCAGCAGTGTCACAACACATGAATGCTTCCACTTATTGACTGTGTGAGGGACAAGGCCATTGTAACACATCTTAATGCAGCAGTAATCTATTGTAGTATACACTTCAGGGTCATCCCTTATATTCACTTTACAATATAGCATGTTAGCAGGACCTTCACATTACAGGAGTTTGATGTTTGACAGTCTGTGCATTAAAGCCCATTCACACCAAAAACTGTAACTATAACAATAACAATATTAGCGTCCACATCAAGGCATGATAACATTTTGTTTATTTATAAACACACAATACAGTTATGTTGTCTGTCACTTTAAATGCTCAAGGTCTTTAAAGTTGTGTAGATTCTGATTGGCTGTCAATGTTTTTGTAGTTTTTTAGCTGGGAAAAAAATTATTCTGAAAGTTACTCAAATTATATTGTTTCCTCATACGGAATATTAAAACTTCATAGTTAATAGTTATAGCTATACTTATAGTTATCATTATAGTTGTTATCCTGGTTGTGAACGGACCTTTAGTGTTGAGGATTTTTTCATTGACTCTTTCTGCAGGTTACATTGTTTTGCCAGTAGGTGGCAACAAGTGACTGTCTTTATTAGAGAGTCATAGAAGCATTCATTGATTCAATCGATTTGTTCAATCATGCAGATTGATTTAGGTATGAAACAGGTTACTAACTTTACAAGTGAGTCATTGAATCATTCATTCAACCATCATTCATTCGTTTAACAGCACTGCTCCATTAATGAATGAAACAAGTGACTGTTTCTATGAATGAATCACTGAATCATTCACTCAACCATTTTGTTCAAAAACACTAAATCATTCAGGGTTCAAAAATAAATGTATTAGGCAGAGCAAAAAGAGACCGAGTAACTGGCAATATTGTTCAGTGTTAATTTTGACAGCAAATTTTGATTTAGTTTTAGTCATAGTCTTTTGACTAAAATGCCATTTAGTTTTAGTCATATTTTAGTCATCTGAATTGTTGTTAGTTTTAGTCTAGTTTTAGTCGACTAAATATCATAAGATTTTAGTCGGCTAAAATCTAATGGGTTTAATTACAGTGCATTTATTAAGCATTTCTCTAAAATTTCCAAACTCATTATATAGGTTTGATATTAAGGTTTTATCATGATAGACACCGATTTAACTGCGGTGACACACAACATGCCTTTATGTTAAAATGAATAAAACCACTTCTCATAAAGAACAAGAACATGGTCTTCTTTTTAATGAAATACCACTGGTTATATAGGCATAATTATGCATTCTTTATAGCAACTTGTTTACCATATTCTTCATTCTTTCAAGCTGACATATTTATTTCTATAAATAACTTTAGATTAATCTTTAGGGCTACTAAAGTTTTTCAGTCAAGAGCAGTGCGTGATTTTCTGTCTTTCTTTTGTTGCTTGATTAACATCAATGACTCGGAGTCGGACAATAGCAACTAAATTAGGCTGCTATCCCTTTAAAACCGAATGCACAGCTGCAATGAATGCAATGTACTGATACACGTTCTCCCTACTGTTTACGTTCACTTAAGACGTAATCATCTGTGTTTACATGAATACTCATCAAAACGGACAATTCGACATAATTTTGTGTGTAATTCTCCGCTCATGCAACGCGAAAGAGTACTCGCGTGCTGAGACGCGCTTTCTGTGTGTGTATGCTTCAGTGTCTGCGCTCTGAAAACCGGACCGAATTGAGTTCTCTCTTGCGTCGTCAGATTTATCCATATGTCTGCTCTTCTCTTACTTTCACATATTGACATTTTTTTACGTTTTATGTGACATGCAGCAAGTTAGCTTATGACCTGCCGGTTCATATGTATGCATCTAACCTCCAAACCACGCAGCAGATTCGTTCTGAATGAATCTCTTCCCAAATCGTTCCTCCCTAACATTTTCATCTCGTTTTTATTCGTTGACGAAAATGTCAATAGATTTACGTCATAGTTTTTGTCATTGAAATAGAGTTTTAGTTCGTTATCGTCTCGTTGTCGTCTGTGAAAAAAATGTCGTTGACGAACATTATGACGAAAATTATTCGTCAACGAAATTAACACTGTATGCTACTCAATATTACTTCTTCATTTATTGGTATGTAAAAGCAATCTTGTTATTTCAGAAGTCTCCTTGTTACTCCAATAAGCTCTCAGAAATGACCCAACCTGCCGTTGTTTGTAACATAACGTAGTAATGGAGGCATGGATATACACCCATATTTATGTGCATTAACTGTTTTTGTTTGACATCAAGATTTTAGGTTACAATTTAAGTAAATGTGTATATTTTACCACCATTTTAAACACTTTTTTCCATTTGAAATGTAATTTCTGTACCACAAGCGTCACTGAAAAAATAATGACTGTTTTCAAATGGGTTTCCCCCAAACACTCCCCTCATCTGCCATTGGCTGGACAAACTCATAATCCAACCCCCAAACTAACACCATTGGTTGAGCCAATATTGTTTTATCTATAATTGATCATGCGCTCAAACAAACACACATATTAAAGTAGAATATGAGAAAATATTTTAACATCCAAAAATATGTCTATGCTTATACACCCATTTCTTAAAGGGGTCATATGACATTAAAAAGAACATTATTTTGTGTATTTGGTGTAATGCAATGTGTTTATGCGGTTTAAGGTTCAAAAAACACATTATTTTCCACATAATGTACATTATTGTTGCTCCTCTATGCTCCGCCTTTCTGAAACGCGTCGATTTTTACAAAGCTCATCGGTCTGAAAAGCGAGGTGTGCTCTGATTGGCCAGCTATCCAGTGCTTTGTGATTGGCTGAATGCCTCAAGCGTGTGACGGAAATGTTACGCCCCTTACCATACTGTGATGCCGGCACGACGAGACAAAACCAATAAAACCCATTACAAATGAGGCATTTTTTGCATCCAATGGAGACATAATTACTGATTATAATGACTTATACTGTCTTTTTATGCGTTGCGTTGTGTATCGCGCTGCGCAAACATAAAACCATGTCTGCATTTGTGATCGGAGAAACGACAAACAACAAGCGCTACTCTACACTGCTCAAAACTCGCGTTTGAATCGTCAGTGGCAAATTCTTTAAATATGTAAACGTACTTACAGGCTGTGAGTCAGAAGCGCCAGACTGTCCTTGCAAAGTTGGAATTGCCCCACTTTATAGAAACAGCCTTTGTGCACAAACGCATTGCAGGCTACTGGTTCAGGAAACAGTCCTCGTCCTCCGTAAAATGCGCTGCACACATCTGAATATTTGGGTTGAACTGTTCTGGAACAGTGTTGTAAATACTACTTAACCACTGATTTCTAGTTGTGTCCTCTTTTGGAAGGCCAAACAAAGTAGTTTCGCTTTCACAACGAAACACACAGCGTGTCCACAACATGGCGGCGGCAGCAACAGCGAGAATAAAAGTTATGTCTTCTTTCTTTGCGTGAACATTTGGGCAGCGTTATGCAAATCTTCCCACATCGTGACGTAGACATGTGGGGGCGTGTTAGAATGAGCTGTTTTAGGAGGGCGTGGATGAGTCTTAACTTTTATAAAGAATATCTCTTTGAATTTGAGACTTTAGTCTTTGCAACTTTACAGATCTTCTTTATGCACCAAGAGCTTGTACCCCTCCAAAGAGAAAGTAAAAATTGAAATCGCATCATATGACCCCTTTAAGGATTTTACCTCGACCCATTCAGTCTATGCATTACACAAGTTCTCTCCATTTCTCTCTTTCACCTCAAATCTGCACTCATATCAAGTGTCATGTGTCTCTTCATGCCAGATGCAATTGCTCAGTGCCTCGATTCCTGCCATTGAGGAAGAGGGATTAAATGAATGAACATGAATAACAGCCATGGATTCTCGTTGTATCCACCCATCATCTTATTATTCAAGGGAGTGAGCCCTCACGTCCACATGCTTACAAACACCTACAAAAGAAAAGCCTCCACACCTCTAACACACACGCACATGTATGAACACCTGTTTATACTCTCACACCCCATCCCCCAAAACACACATCATACACGCCACTGTTTCCATGGTGATCGCTTACACCCCGTGAAATGTGGTATTTTTCCATCGTCGCATATCTTCTCACTCAAGTTTTCACTTGTGCTTTTCTTTGTCTCTTTCCTCTCTTATCCTTTATCTTTACTTTGGCTTGTTGCACTGATAAATATGTTTTAATCAACGGACAGGATGAGCTATCAAGTATTGCTAGAACAAATCAACCTCATATGCACATATATAATGTGTGTGTTTAAGACAAGTGTGCTTGTTCAGCAGGAGTGGATAGTGATAGATAACTCATCGATGGCTATTAATGGCCATTTTTAAACACACAATAGTCAGGAGAAGTCTGTACAAATGCACACCCCTCCTGAAAGCATACACACACAGCCAAACCCTTTCCCTTATTAAAAACTATAATTCACTTTAGGACTTTTCAAGAATGTAATTAATTCTGAACAAATCCCAAGACTTGCTCAGCCTGAATGGGAAAAACTCAGAATTGTACCGGAAGTGGTGGATTTCACAAAGAAATGTGCAGGTCACATTCCAGAACCAATAATCAAAAGAAATACTAAAAAAAGGAGTTATATTTTAGATCTCAAAAATTCTATACAACAGATACTTTACAATTTATTTTTTTATATTATATTATATTATATTATATTATATACTTATTTGGTTTGGAATATCAATTAGATGTTCTGATCATGACATAACTGTAGTTCAGCTGACTTTGTCTTTTGCATGTATGTGTGTGTGTGTGTGTTTATTAGCCATTCTCATCTCATTATTGGGTTCATAGTTCACACTGTCACAGACAAAAAATGTGACCTCTCCCTCTCATCATGCTAACAGGCATAAACAATAGCCAAATGTGGTTAGGTCCCTCTTCTCCTCTTCTACTCTCCCATTAACAGTCTAAAGCTCAAGTCGTACAGCAAGATCAATGCTTATCAATACTCTCGCCAGCAAACCACTCAATTCAGAGCGTGCTGACACTCCACGCTGAGCATAATGACTGCAGCTAGTAGGCTGACAAATGCCCTAATGAGACGCACACACATACACATACACACACACAAACATATCAACACTTTATTGTGCCCATAGGAAAAAAGCACAAATGAGATCTCATTTGATTCTCCTAGAAGTCTCCTGCTGATTTTTCTCCTGAACAAAAGACTCCAAATGTTAAAAATATCAGCACACACAGTCATTTTATACCTCTATACTTATGCTGTATGTCAACAGTTTTCTAATTTTATTCCTCCTAAGGACTTTTAGGAACAATACCAAAACCAAGTCACTTATATAAAGCGTATCTGAGAACTTTATCTCTCCTAAGCTATAAAAGAACAACCTCCGAGCACTTCTTCTGGGATCTGCACACACCATGACCTCCCGAATCTGAAATTATCAAATTCAGAAAAGGAGCAACGCATAATCACGCAACACAAACTCACTTTACCAAAATATTTAAAGCACCAGCTCCTAAAAAAGCAAAGTTATTATGGGATTTAGGATATAATCAGCCATACACAGAGATCTCTCTTCATTCTTCCAGATGCGGGTGGCTGGCATCCAGATGTTGGATTTGGTAAATGACACTTTTGCCGTTTTCCATCATTAAGATGTGGCTCCTCCCACGACAACGCTCTGCAGACGGTGCAAACTGGGCTTAATGAGCCTAATGGGCTGGCTCATAAACCACAAACATGTGCATACCTTTTATCTCACACATATGGCAGCACTGGGAATTATTTTAACAATTAACCATCAGAGAGTCAGAAAGGACAAGAGAGGGGGAGACAGATGGGCAAAAAGCATGTGCCCGTCTTTCTGCAGGCGTGGCTTTTGACATCAACCGAAATGAAAGAACAAGGAACCCTTTCAGATATGCTGGAGATTCCTACAGTTGACATTCTCCAGAGATACAAGCTTATCGGGATACGCTGCATGTTTTGGGGGCAGGTGTGATAGCAGCAGCTGTTCGTATGCCACCCAAAAACATGAATCAGGGAGTGTGAGCCACAAATTCAATCCGTTTCAGCAGATGGATATTAACCAAATTGGTCTGGTGGGCTCCAACAACACAAGCTCTGGCTCTGGCTTATAAAAAAATGTATATGTGTGTGTGTGTGTGTGTGTGTGTGTGTTATATATATATATATATATATATAATTATGTATATAC
>NW_015548309.1:1244645-1267004 GCF_001515605.1 Sinocyclocheilus anshuiensis | reverse complement strand
TCTGTCTCTGTCTTATAAAAAAATGTATATGTGTGTGTGTGTGTGTGTGTGTGTGTGTGTGTAACATTAATATATATTAATATATATATATATATATATATATAATTTTTTACAGTTATAATTTATTATTTGTAATACATAAACATTATGACAGCATATCATATGATTAAACTATTAAAATGTATTCTGAAATGTTAATACTCCAGCTGTACCAGTGTCCACATCTCTCTGGGACCAGCTTGAGCATGTGGGTGTGTGCAAATTGATGGCAAGAGCTTGAAAAACAACGGGACCACCAAGATCACACAAACAGGATATCCTACATATGCACTCTCAAAAAAAGGACACAAAAAAAACAACAACAGTGAGCTCAGAACTGGCAGGCAAACACTTGCTCAACAGCAAACAGAGAGTGTGATTTGAGCTTTGGTATGTCATTTGTTTTCACGTTGGCGTGACCTTTATCATTCATAAACATCAAATGCCAGTCCTCAACAGACTCGGAAGATGAAGAAGAAAGACAGCCATATACATCAGGGAAAGTCAGTCACACAAATACAGAAAGACAGCCTTATCTAAGCTCTCAGGAAGAACCGGGATTCTTTGGTCTGCTGGTCTGGGTCCTCGTCCTGGCCCTGAGCAACCAACCCTTAAGGAATGTTGAGCTCCCTGCAGACACTCCTTATCTCTTATCTCAATTCATTTTTGTTCCTTTCCACCCCATATTTCCTTCTATCTCTCCAGTCCTGCCCAGAGGAAAACTGTATCACTCTGAAGTTGCTTTTATCAACAGTTCTTCGTTATTAACTTTTATAACTTTTTCTCAGATGTTTCTTCTAAAATTCCTAATTATTAAAATAGCAAAATATTAAATATCGAGAATTAAAAATAGAGACAACTGAGCTATAAAAAGCAGATAGCATAGCTCAGATAACTTTAACATACAGAAATGTGATAAGAAATATTGAAATCTATGGCTTTTGATTTTGTACATTGACATATCATTGCACAGACCTCTTTTGAAAAATATCTGAGATATTAAACAAATATTCCAGGTTCAAATGTTGATTACCATAGGAAATACTTTCCCCTCAGTTTCTTTAAAAGAGGTTACAGTCCAATTTTTGGAGAAATATGAAGCTGATTTATTCACAATTAAATCATGTTAGCATGCATGTTGTATGTTCTCATGACTGTGCTATTGAAATAGAAAGTATTTAGTTGTTTACAAGTTGGAACCAATCACTGTAACCCAGATTCTTTCTCATTCTCGGATCATCATAAACACACTGAAGCATTACATCAGCCTACCATTCAACTGCTCAGGTCCACTTGAGGCGCTTTCCAGTGTGAGTGTGTGTCTCGTGCTGTGCCAGTGTGTTCTCAGGGTATGTTTGTAGGCTAGAGTGCATAATCAGGTCACACGCGGGGGGAGGAAAGGAGAAAAGAGCAAGGGCATGTGGCCATAGACACACACACACACAAAAACGGAAGAGGAAACTGAAACACCTGTCAAGCCAAAGTTGAGCATAAGGGAGACTGTTGTATTAGACATTGTTCATAAGCATGTGGGATGCACAGATGCGTTTAGAAACAGCTGCTCGTACGACCATGCAAAAAATGCCCGTACGTCACAACAGACCATGGGATGCCACTGCACCCCAGCGATGCTTTGAAAAAAAGGAATAGACCACCCAAAAATTTAAATTTGCTCAAAATTGACATGAGTAGGTAAATGTACATGAGTTTGTTTCTTCATTGGAACAGATTTGGAGATTTGATTTAGCATTACATCACTTGCTCATCAATGGATCCTCTGCAGTGAATGGATGCCGTCAGAATGAGAATCCAAACAGCTGATAAAAACATCACAATAATCCACAAGTAATTCACACAAATCCAGTCCATCACTTAAAGTATTTTGAAGAAAAAAGATGCGTGTTTGAAAGAAACAAATCCATCCTTGTTTTAACCTTAAACTGTTGTTTCTTGCCAAAATACCAGTCCATAATCCATATTAATGCTTCCTCTGGTGAAAATTCCCTGTTGTTGATGTTTTGGACTGTCTTCGCTTGTAAACAGTCTTTGATCTGTACATATTTATCTCCTGATTCATATACACAACTTTTTCACTGGAAAAAGCAATATAATGGATAGAAGACTCATATTTTAACCAGAAGCAAAAATAAAAGATTTCTTAATAATGAAATTTGTGCCGATTTCTTTTGGATTATTGTGATGTTTTTATCAGCTGTTTGGACTCTCATTCTGACGGCACCCATTCACTGCAGAAGATCCAATGGTGAGCATGTAATGTAACGCTGAATTTCTCCAAATCTGTTCCGATGAAGAAACAAACTCCTACATGTTGGATGGCCTGAGGGTGAGTACATTTTCATTTTTCGTTTGAACTATTCCTTTAAATCAATAAAACACAAGAAGCCATGCGTCATAATGTGCACTTCTGATCTTCTGTAAAACATCAAGTGCAGATCTGGAGACCACATCTGGATGAGTGTGCATGAACTCATAAGTTCCTCTGTCTTGTTTCAGCATCCCCTTTGAGTGAGACGATGATGACATGGGCATTCCAGCGGACTGCTGATAACCTTCACATGCCAGTGATGCTGATGACTCACCGTAAACACACTGAAGCATTACATCAGCCTACCATTCAACTGCTCAGGTCCACTTGAGGCGCTTTCCAGTGTGAGTGTGTGTCTCGTGCTGTGCCAGTGTGTTCTCAGGGTATGTTTGTAGGCTAGAGTGCATAATCAGGTCACACGCGGGGGGAGGAAAGGAGAAAAGAGCAAGGGCATGTGGCCATAGACACACACACACACAAAAACGGAAGAGGAAACTGAAACACCTGTCAAGCCAAAGTTGAGCATAAGGGAGACTGTTGTATTAGACATTGTTCATAAGCATGTGGGATGCACAGATGCGTTTAGAAACAGCTGCTCGTACGACCATGCAAAAAATGCCCGTACGTCACAACAGACCATGGGATGCCACTGCACCCCAGCGATGCTTTGAAAAAAAGGAATAGACCACCCAAAAATTTAAATTTGCTCAAAATTGACATGAGTAGGTAAATGTACATGAGTTTGTTTCTTCATTGGAACAGATTTGGAGATTTGATTTAGCATTACATCACTTGCTCATCAATGGATCCTCTGCAGTGAATGGATGCCGTCAGAATGAGAATCCAAACAGCTGATAAAAACATCACAATAATCCACAAGTAATTCACACAAATCCAGTCCATCACTTAAAGTATTTTGAAGAAAAAAGATGCGTGTTTGAAAGAAACAAATCCATCCTTGTTTTAACCTTAAACTGTTGTTTCTTGCCAAAATACCAGTCCATAATCCATATTAATGCTTCCTCTGGTGAAAATTCCCTGTTGTTGATGTTTTGGACTGTCTTCGCTTGTAAACAGTCTTTGATCTGTACATATTTATCTCCTGATTCATATACACAACTTTTTCACTGGAAAAAGCAATATAATGGATAGAAGACTCATATTTTAACCAGAAGCAAAAATAAAAGATTTCTTAATAATGAAATTTGTGCCGATTTCTTTTGGATTATTGTGATGTTTTTATCAGCTGTTTGGACTCTCATTCTGACGGCACCCATTCACTGCAGAAGATCCAATGGTGAGCATGTAATGTAACGCTGAATTTCTCCAAATCTGTTCCGATGAAGAAACAAACTCCTACATGTTGGATGGCCTGAGGGTGAGTACATTTTCATTTTTCGTTTGAACTATTCCTTTAAATCAATAAAACACAAGAAGCCATGCGTCATAATGTGCACTTCTGATCTTCTGTAAAACATCAAGTGCAGATCTGGAGACCACATCTGGATGAGTGTGCATGAACTCATAAGTTCCTCTGTCTTGTTTCAGCATCCCCTTTGAGTGAGACGATGATGACATGGGCATTCCAGCGGACTGCTGATAACCTTCACATGCCAGTGATGCTGATGACTCACCGTTCCCAGAGACACATTCCCCCCCCCCCAAAACAGATGACATGCTACATGCTCTGGTCAAGATGAACCAAACTGGTGAGCATGACAATGGAAAAGTCTAACAGACAGGCGTCATTATACATCCTACATCATCCATCAATACAATTTCCAGATGTGTTCTATGCACAACGTGTGTGGAGTTCCAGTTTAGATAGATAGATAGATAGATAGATAGATAGATAGATAGATAGAACTTTTAAATTGTTCTTTGAAAAAGCCTAAATAAGTAGAATACAATTTCCAGATGTTTTCTATGCACACCGTATGTGGAGTTCCAGTGGGTTTAGACTAGACAGATTGACTGACTGATTGTCTCATGAAGGAAATTGCTCAACCAGTAAAGCACAATCTACACAATACAAGAATGTTGCACTATATTCAGAGATATTTTCCTCGGTTATTGAATTACATATGTTCGTCCACTTTACTTAATATTCAATTTCACGGCAATAAAAGTGACTGTTATGAACAGAAGCAGCAAGGCGAATGTATGTCAACTGTGTGTCAGTATTGATGTATGAATGTTTGTACAGCGTGTAAGCTCTTTGAATCAGTACAGTGACTCTACTGTATACCGGCCACCGGAGACAATGAGCGTCCCTCCACAACACTAAACAACGGACCCGGGCTCTACCCATTGTGTTTCATATAAGTAAAAGATTACAAATACATAAACAGGCTACAGACAGCTGGAGCTTTGATGCGAGTCAGTACATCATTCACTCGCTGCTGCTGATCGATATGCGCTCCTTCAAACAGCTCATTGGTTATTAATGACATTCTTCCACACTAAATCACCATGTCACGGGCTACAAAAGAGCATCTTAAATCGATTAAAAGCCTTTATGATGAAACCGTGACGAAGTCCTACCTGGTTGGAACATACTTTGGAAATAGAAGATGACCAGAATAAAAGATCCTAAACAAGTGGCCAGCACCATCCGGCAGATCCTACTCATCCTCATGAGGTCCAGTAACATCTGTTTCATGGCTGGGCACGGAGAGACGGAGGGACGGAGGGAGGCTGCCGAGCCCCGTACAGCGGGTCTATGTTTGATGCTGATGCTCTCGCTGCTGCCGCCTGCGTCCGTGTCTCAAAGATCTCAGCGCAGCTCCCTGGAGTGCACTACCTTCCTCCGCACACTAGACTACAGCGGCGAGCGAAACTCCGCCTCCTTTCGCCGCGCGGTGAATGAGCGCGCCCACACTGTAAACATGCTTTCATCCATATCTTATAACAGCAACTATGTTTCCATTTGACTTGCCCCAATACTTTCTTCGCATTGCTATTCGCTTTTTACGAGTTTTCAAAGTCGCAATTATAATTTCTACATCTGCATTTGAATTCAAAGAGGTCAAAAAGTGCTTAAAGTTTCTTAAAAAAATAAATAAATCCAGCATTGCAATCTGAATTTTTAGTTAGTGGTTTGACATTTTTACAGTGCATACCCCTTATATCCATGACCCAGTGTCTCAAACCAAAGTCTGCCACTGAATTTGATGGTTATTGCATATGTGAAAAATTGTCAAATTTACCATATAGTAACCACAGTTAATTATTGTAGCTATTGTTCTTATTGTAAATCTGATTCAAACAACATGGGAAGGTTTGTTTGTTTGTTCATTTATTTATTTAATAAAATTGCATTTTAGCTGAAACATTATTATTATTATTATTATTAATTTATACATTGTATAAACTACATACATATAAATAGGCACTAATAATTAAGTTAATACATTGTATGTTATAGAAACAACATACACATATAAACAAAATATTAGCATTAATACTAATAAATTATATATTGTACTTTGCATATAATACATGCACATATATACATAAATAAAATAAGTATAATAAGAAAAGAAGTAGCTTTCAGTTATTTATTTGTTTGTTTATTTTTTCATACATTTATTCATTTAATAAAATTGCATTTCAGCTGAAAATATTATTATTATTATTATTATTATTATAACTAATAATAAATACAAAATAAACAAAATATACATAAAATAAAATTGTAATAAAACTAGAAAAAAATAAACAGATTTTTTTTTTAAATCCTTAAGTTAAACCTCATCAAGTCAAAAGGCATAGTAAATACATGAATACATGTATAATTTATTATGTGTTATAAACCAAGTCATTTGGTTTCTCTTATAGATGATGAACTGCTGCTGTGCAGTAACCTACTGAAATCATTGTGCTCATTCATCATGTATTTACAAGAGCAAGTTCATCAGAGCATGGACTACTGGCCTAAAAATCCCAATCTACATTATGACTGTGGTCAGGTTGGTGGAAAATATTTGAGTATGTGCTGGTAAATAATGCAGAAGCTGGAAAGACCAGAAAAAACAACAACTAACTAGACCATTAAATATATGCCACCAAGGGTTATTAATGTAATTTAAAATCAGTTTTATTCCAGACGAAAAGCCATAAATCAACACACTGTTTAGATAAATAAATTGGAAGCCTTTAAATATAGAAAGCGAACTGAGTTTCAACCTGCTATACACCAGTTTGCTTATCCAGCTTTAGGCAAACAGTGTTCAGCCGATGTCCCCCTGTGGTGAAGTGTGCATTTACAACACAAAGCCAATCACAAGACTTAGAGAAGGAACTAATCAATGGTAAAAACTGAAAGTCAAAAAGAATGTTAATTACACATTAACGAGATTATCACAGGCAGAAATGTCTCTACATAATCTTCAAAGTTTCTTGGGTGAGTGCTGAAGAGTTTGTAGCAATTCAAAATTGAAAATTAAGTCTTCATTTATATGGATATAAACTGCCACAACATTTCCTCCTCAATAAGCAGTCGCTAATATAATTATGCATTCACGGTCCACAGCATTCAGTGCTGAGTGAAGCAGAAACGTTTAAAATTCATGAGTGATTTTGCATTGGACCTGCTGATTAGAGGCACTTTCTGAGGTGTCCATTCCCAAGAGGAAGCGCTCAGGGAATTAGGCCAGAATTACAAGGTCATGGTGTTGATGTCCTCTGAGTCCCTGTGAGCAGAAGAGAAGAGAGTTTTTACTGTACAGCGAGAAATTACAGCATAAAAAGTATGCTGGGAAACTCCTGGTAAATGCAGTTATTTGTGGTCAGCCTGTGACTGTAAGTGTAGCTTTGGTGCCAGTTTAGATTCAAAATATGCAGCCAGGATGGGGTGAAATGGTGTTATATTTTTATTTGACTGTAAGCAATTAGTTAAAGCCATTACTGTGCACTAATGGCTGTGATTAACCTGCTACTCTTAGGAAAGATCTGCTTCTTTGTACAAGCATCTGGTAAAATATTCTTACAAGAATGTATCACAAGCAGTCAGAAGTTGGTAAAAATAAAAATTATATTATTTACTTTAACTTTAATTTGATAGGTCCGAACTACGCACATATATTTAGCTTCAAAAAACTTTCAAAAATGATTAAAGAGACAAAACCATATCTTCCAACCACATTCAAAGAGAAGCAGAGCATTTAGTTACTTTTTCACTCGCTTGACTGTGCAACATTGCCATCACTTTGAGCATATGGCACTTTTAAAGTAATGAAGCATCGCCTATAGGTGCATTATTCACTCATTAAGAAAAAAAGTAAAAAAAATATGAAGCAAATAATCCAGAAAAATGAAAGGTTTCACAGTTGGTGGTGATAAACAGACTGCATTTTAATTTGAAATTCACCTCATTCAGTTCTTTTGTCAAATTGAGCTCTAGCTCCATTTACCAGAGACATGAAAACAGGAAGGAAAGGGAAATTAGAGGGATGTGTGTATAGGATTTCCACCTATTTCCATAAAATTAATTTATATGATAATTACCCACATAGTAATGAGTATGGGTCTAATCATGTCATCAAACCAAATGAAGGGAACATGATGAAAAAACAACGTTTTAATGATTAAGGTCAATAAAATCGATTTGCTAGACAAAAGGAACATAGACATGTCGATAAACGCAACCTCTTCTGTAGCTTTAATTCACAATCTCATTTCAAGCGCGCCCCCTGGTGACCGATATCCGCGCGTGCACAAGCGCGGGCACAGACGGTCTCGCGCAGTCCCGTTTCCGTCCAATCAAGTCGCAGCGCGAGCGCGAGTCAGGTTTGTATTTGTGGCTCCGGTCGAATGATCCGCTTCAGCGGTAATTCTCGTGTTTAACGGATAGAAAAGGCCGATACCGACAGGTTTTTACGGGTTTTACCAGGCCGAAGCAGCCGTTAAATGCAGGAAGTCTTAAAATAATGAATGTTTGAGGATGGGTAAGGGATAATTTGAGTGTAGAGATGGAGGCCCCGAAGCCTCATTTAACCACATTTAATCAACAACAAGTTTAATTAAAAAGAAGACAGTTCATTTCTGGTTAAAGTATCCAAATTGTTCATAAATAAGCTATTTTCTTATGTTAAATGCGTGTAATTTGTAAGCGTGAGCGGTTACGATGCTAACCTGCTAGCTGACTATAAAACAAAGGCTGCCAGAAAGACGTACAAATCATTATATGACCAATTATTAACTCTATTAATAACATATCCAGAGCCACGTACATGTTTTTGCGTATTTATTTTATTATTTAAGTTATATTTTGTAAATACATGTTTGACGAATTACTTTCTGTTCCTCATTTGTAAGTGTACTTTTTGTTTCTCGTTGGATAAAAGCGTCTGCTAAATGTGTAAATGTTTTATAAATATTATATATATGGTTATTATTTAATACGGGTTTTCAGTATTATTTTTAATACTTTTTGGAGAGTGTTTTTTTGGTTGTCTTGTATCATGTGTGTATATTTTTGCTCATTATAAAGCTGTAATTGGAATAAATACCTTAACCCTCATTGTTTATGTTTTCAGATGGACGGAGACAGCAGCACCACAGATACCACTCAGTTAGGAATAACTGGAGAGTATATGACCGGAGGGACATATGTCTTACAGACCCAGGATGGTATGGACATGATGTCACCATAAATAATTAATCTTTGTTAGAGATAATGAAGAACATGATTATTATGAGGTAAGTTTGATTGTCCATTGTCATGTTTTTTCTCTTGTGCAGATGATGGGGATGAAAGTTTCAATGACCATGAAGATGGCAATGGCAGCAAAGACTATTTTCGAGAACAGGACATCTACCTTCCCATCGCAAATGTCGCCCGCATCATGAAGAATGCCATCCCACAGACTGGAAAGGTAATATCAGGGAATTTTAAAATTGTTTCCAGGTATGGAGACCTTGTAATAATAAAAAAAACTGTTTTCAAAATATTTTATTAGCTAGAAATTGTTCTTTTTTAGTGCAGTCTATATAAGATCCTAATCTTATGTATAAGTAACCTTGATCGCTTCTGTCATCTCTCTTTTCAATCACAGATAGCAAAGGATGCAAAAGAGTGTGTTCAGGAGTGTGTGAGCGAGTTCATCAGCTTCATCACATCTGAGGCCAGTGAGAGATGCCATCAAGAGAAGCGCAAGACCATAAACGGAGAGGACATCCTGTTTGCTATGTCCACTCTGGGTTTTGACATGTACGTGGAGCCGCTTAAACTCTACCTGCAGAAGTTCAGAGAGGTATTGCTCACTCACTCACTCACATGTGATATTCTGCATGTGTCATCATGAATATCATTTTTAGAGCACAAATTTTGGTCAGAAGTGAAGTAACATATTCATGTTTCCAAGGCAATGAAGGGTGAGAAAGGAATCAATCCGGTTGCAGTCAGTGAAGGCCTTGGAGAAGAGCTTACAGATGACAGTTTCAGTAAGTGCAAACTCTTTCATGCATAAAGCTTTTATATTCTTCTTTTTTTTCACTTGTTTCATGCATGCCTATTTTCCTTCAGAGTTGACATAAGAGATTTATCTAAACTCTTTAGCAAGTGCCTTGTTCAGAAAATGTTATGCAGTTGAAACATATGGCACTATTCTCTTGCTTATTTACAGCTATTAGTGTTTTAAAAGGTTTCCATAGTGAATTAATTTTGTGTTTTACTTTAACTCACAGCTGGTCAGTTGCCTGCAGGACTGATCACTGCAGATGGCCAGCAACAGAACGTGATGGTATACACCACTTCGTACCAGCAGGTTAGTATGTAAACCAACCCATGTTAACCTACAGATATATGACTGAAAATGCTTGATGTTTGATTAAAAAAAATCTGACACTGAACCCTTTTCTGTAGTAAATTTTAGTTATGCTCAGTGTTTAAACAGTCTCTCTTTTTCTGCTCCTTTAGATCCCTGGTGTGCAACAGATACAATTCTCATGACTGAAGACCGGTGTGACTATATCTAGTAGCCTGTCCAGTGTCCGGACACTTATCTCTTGCCTTGCAAAGTTTTCAGGTCAGTGCTGGAAGACCAAGAGATGCCTGGTTACCAGAGAATGAACAAAAGTGCCTGTTGCCTGATTTGATCTAAAGTGATGTCATGTAATTCATTCAGTATTATATTTAGGCCAGTTTGTTTTGATTGGTCTGCTTGGTACAGGCCGCACCAAATTATGACTTTTTTGGGGGGTTTCTTGTATTTAATCATTTTTAAAGTTTGGGATGGGGCAGTGGGAAGACAGAAAGTCCATATTGACAATTTACATTCCCAGAATTAAGGGAATTCTCATTTGATATGACATTTGATTTTAATTAACCTATTGAACTGACATTATGCTGATTCTTTGAATAAAAAAGTGATCTGGCTTTGTTTGAATGTTGTTTAAAGTATGTCTTAAAAAAGAAACTGATAAAAATGGTCAAGATCAAAATTAATTTGAACAAATGTATACCTTGCCATAACAGTGGTTTCCAACTGAATTTTATTGCAATACATTTTAGTATACACAAGAAGACCATTATGGGAGTGAACGCCAAAAATGCTCTATATTTGACCAAAATGTTGTGGGAAAAATGTAAAAAAAACTAAGTGGTCGCAAAAAGAAATTCAAAGATTATTTTATGATCAAGAAAGGGTTGTGGTGCATCACATCCCCGACGGATCAATGTTTTTAAGAGCTCTGTTTGAAATAGTACAATCTGTGTCATTAGTACTCTTTGTAGTTCTCTAGGTTAGTGGCATGCTAATGGAACATAATACAGATATAATCTCTTATGTACAACTGCATAAGCAATTCTACAAATGGGATATTAAAAATCCCCCAGTAGACAGATTATAGTAATTGTGCAGGGTTAATGTTAAAATAGATGTATTATTATGTTTAATAAATTCAGCTTTTATAGCACAATGTAGAATTAATGTTTTTGTAATGGTAACAAAACTAAAAAAAGTTTCCAGTTAAAAGTCTGTTAAGAGTAAGAACTGGATGGCTTTTCGGAAAAAAAAAAACAGCTCAATCAAATGATAAAAAAACAAATGAAGGGAGCTCTGGTGGAGCTGTTTGTTCAAACTACTGGCAATTATGCAGTTCCTAAAAATACAGGAGCCTATTTTAAGAAAGGTACATTCAGTTTAAGATATGGGGAAGTAGCTCATTTTCCACTAAGGCATGAATGAATTTTGCTTACAAAAACCATAGTAGGGATTTGGAGATATTAAAAAAAAAGTGTTGTCTGTGGCTATAACAGTCCATAATAAAAATAGATTTATGAACTCAATATAAAAAGTGTTAAAGTAAAATGTACATTTTTACAGTGATGATGAACAATTTGACTGATACTGATAAACCTAAAGCTTACTGTATAAACCATACCATGACATTAAAAGGCAATCAAGTTCCAGAAAAACACAGTGGACTGGGACAATCCTATACACAGAGGAGTTAAATTAAAATGGCAAAAGGCTTTGTGGAATAATAGAGAGAGTGAAATGCAGTCCTGAAGTATTAGAGCTTTGGCAGTCAGTGCAGCAGCTGGCCGACCGTCAGGGGTGAGAGTTCATCTGCAGGTGGTGTCAGGCTCTGCTGCTGGAGGACTGGAGTCTGCCTGCGTCACTGATGATTTCAGCTTACCTGTAGGACGACACGTTCAGCTGTTAGGACTGGACTGTATGTTGCACTTGAGATTATATTGTAGTGTACACTACTGTTCAGACATTTGGGAAATTAAAGGAATTAACGAAACAAGTTATTTTATTTGGCATGAAATTGATCAAAAGTGACAGTAAAGACATTTATAATGTTACGAAAGATTTATATTTTTAAATATACTGTTCTTTTGAACTTTCTATTCATCAAATAAACCTGAAAAAAAAAGATTCATGGATTCCACAAAAATATTAATCGGCACAACTGTTTTCAATATTGATGATAAGAACTTATTCTTGAGCAGCAAATCAGCATATTAGAATGGTTTCTGAAGGATCATGTGATACTGAAGACTGGAGTAATGATGCTGAAAATTCAGCTTTGCCATCACAAGAATAAATTACATTTTAAAATATATTAAAACAGCTATTTAAAAGTATAATAATATTTCACAATATTGTTTTTGCTGTATTTTTGGTCAAATACTTGGCCAGTAAACATCAACAGCATGAACAATGCCATAATAAAGGTAAGCTGGCTCTTAAATATTTCTTTAATTGAAATTATGATTGGTTTGTGTAGAGTTTAAATGCCATAATTGCTGTTTTTCTACAAGCAACTCTTCTTAAAGACCCATGAAACGGAATTCACTTTGCATATGTTTCATGGCTTTGACACAAAAACCAAAGGCTATTTGAATATGAGACCCTCCCCAACTTCCTGTTCAATAGGACATACATCAACACAAGGAAAAATTAGGATTTGATGAGGATACACTCATGAGTCAAAGCTTTAGAAGTTCTTGCACACCTTGCAGCCAGCGGATCTGAGTGGCCGGACCGTAGCCCTGCTCATTCTTGGCAGCGATTCGGAAGACGACGGCAGGCCGTGCAGAGCAGTCGATGTGTGCGTTGCTCAGCTGGCTTTCGCTCACTGTGCATGAGGTCTTGGTACCGCAGTAAATTCGGATGAAGGCCAGCTCGCCAGGTCGCTCCACGCTGTTCCCTCGACTTTTCCTCACTGCCAAGTACATGGAATACTCCGTGACCTTACCGGACGGAGAGGTGGGAGGCTCCCAGGTGATATGCACTGAATCTTTATCCTGAAATCATGACATAGCATCTAAACGTGTTTGTTTGCAAAATGTTTATCATCACTGAGAAGAATGATTGTACCTTGGTGATTTTTACAGCAGATGGGGCTCCAGGAAATCCAGGCTGGCAGGTTTTAAACTCGCTGATGGGACTGAAGTCACCCAGGCCACGGCTGTTCAGTCCGGCCACCCTGAATTTATATGTGACTCCTGAGGCCAACTCCTGCTTCTCATGATCCTTAAAACAATGAGGACCCGGCAACTTCCACTGTCGGACAGAAGCGGTGACGTAAAACACACCGACACAACTGGAAACCGTTACAATTAGTTGTGGTAGTACCAAACCAGAACCACAGACAAACCTCACTGTCAGATGAGTTTTGACAAGACAGGGTCGATGCCATGTCACCATCCTCAGAAGGCAGGAAGTAGTGTGTAACCTCACAATATAGTGTTTTAAACACACCTACATCAAACCACACAGAGTCCTTGGACTGTAAGGGCACAGGGCGTAAATGTGTCAGTGTGTTTTAGGCACTTTATACTTATATACACTTTAGTACAGAAACACACTGTAACACCTTTTGGAATGGTATTGGAGAGATGTCCCGTTCTGTGAATGAGAACATAAACAGTAAGAGTGAAAAACCACAGTAAAATCTGGCCAAAACAGGTCCATTGTCCACAGTAAGTGTGTGCTTATACCTTTCTGGCATGTACTATTCAGCTTACCAGCCTTATTCACATCTGATGGCATCGCGGAAACACCTTCTTGATCTTTGATTATGCACATTAAAAATACATCTTCAGGTATAAGACTATGAGACTAAACCATTGTCTAACATAGAAAGTTCAAAAGTGAGAATACAAGAGTGGAAATAAACATGTATATTAAACTAGATATCAGAAGCAGTGTTTGCTTTTCTACCATTGTTACCTTTTGGTGGGACATCTGCCCTGTCCTCACCTGGTTCTTTTTTTGGCCTCAAAATGCTTTCCTGAAACGAGAAAGGCCCTGTGAGATTAAGAAAAAAATATATAAAAATTCATTTATAAATTCCACTAAAATGCAGAAATCTGACCTGCAATGAAGATTTTCTCTCTCCTCTAACTTTGACATCTGCACTTGCCTGGATGTCTAGACAGAAAATTAATATAAATAAAATAACATTTATTTAAATTATAAATAACATACACAGGGTTCTTACTCCTTTTCCCAGATTAAATTCAAGCACTATATATATATATATATATATATATATATATATATATAAAAATGTAGTTTTCAACAGCATATTTTTTAAGTGTAAAATGTTTATATATGTTTATATTATAGTTCTTGCAATTTCCACACCTCATTTATTGTATGTCAACCTTACCAGCTAGATACTATTAACTTGACACATTTAAATTGGATTAATTTGCAAAACAACTGTTCAAAACATCACCGAATACCAAATGTTTAAGTTGTAATACCGATTTGTACAGATTCCCCGTTCTGTGAATGAGAACATAAACAGTAAGAGTGAAAAACCACAGTAAAATCTGGCCAAAACAGGTCCATTGTCCACAGTAAGTGTGTGCTTATACCTTTCTGGCATGTACTATTCAGCTTACCAGCCTTATTCACATCTGATGGCATCGCGGAAACACCTTCTTGATCTTTGATTATGCACATTAAAAATACATCTTCAGGTATAAGACTAACTATGAGACTAAACCATTGTCTAACATAGAAAGTTCAAAAGTGAGAATACAAGAGTGGAAATAAACATGTATATTAAACTAGATATCAGAAGCAGTGTTTGCTTTTCTACCATTGTTACCTTTTGGTGGGACATCTGCCCTGTCCTCACCTGGTTCTTTTTTTGGCCTCAAAATGCTTTCCTGAAACGAGAAAGGCCCTGTGAGATTAAGAAAAAAATATATAAAAATTCATTTATAAATTCCACTAAAATGCAGAAATCTGACCTGCAATGAAGATTTTCTCTCTCCTCTAACTTTGACATCTGCACTTGCCTGGATGTCTAGACAGAAAATTAATATAAATAAAATAACATTTATTTAAATTATAAATAACATACACAGGGTTCTTACTCCTTTTCCCAGATTAAATTCAACAAATGTTTAAGTTGTAATACCGATTTGTACAGATTCTTTTCTGTCTCCAGTGTCTGGTGGTGGAGTTGGTGTGGACTGTGGTTCAAAGGAAGCGGACTGAGGAGATGTGATTGGCTGCAGCTGAAGCAAATAACATTCAGCTGCAGGTAGGGGCCGCCAGCCGACATGCAGCATATTAATTGTGGACTTCACAAGGAACACTGCACTAGGAGTGGAAGGCCTCTCTACACACGACAAATGACAACCTGTTGATTTCAAAGTTCAAATATAAAATTTGTTTATTTAATGACTGTCGTCCTTTATCACTCACCTGTTTCCAGGTACCACAGATCTTTACAGCACACCTGGTAGTTATTGTACTTTTTGTATCCATCTCGCCCACTCCATACATAAAGTCGAGTGCCGATGGCTACTGCGCAGTGTCCGGCTCGTGCTTTCGGCCAGTGTGTATTACCCTCTTCCTGTTCGACTAACTGTTCGCCTGAAGCCGATCCATGCTGGTGTTCTTCCGTTGTCAAGTCATGCCATGTCATTGTGTCTACAGTAAGCAAACCATACCAAGATAAAACACGGAATGTTATTAAAGCAATTTCTGAGATTATCTAGCTGCAGGAATGACGCAATATTTTTGATCATACCCAGGTTTAGCATGGAAAGAGAGTTGGTGCAGACCCACTTGACTCCATCTGCGGCAAGCGCGTCCTCTGCCTCTCCAACGGGAACCCAGCCTCCAAACACATATAACCTACAGCAAGAAGATGAGAAATTGTGGAAAAAATTAGGTAAAATAATATACAGAAGAACCATCCCTGAACATCTTGACTTTATTGAAAAGTGAAATTGAGAGAGGAAATGGACAATGGAGCTGTTCAGTCATGACGTCAAGAGGCTAATTCACCCCTAATGGATTTCAAATGGGTTTTCAGAATAGCAGTTTTGTTAACATTACATGAAGTGCCTCAGTCATTTCTCAAATGGGAATTTTGAAACCATTGTGACATGAAACTGCTAATTGCACTGCCCTGCATCATATTTGCTGAATGAAATCCAATACTTGTTTCTTACGAATCTTGTGGTGCTGATTTAAAAAAATAGTGTCTTTTTTTGCTATAGAATGTTACACATTCTCACAAAACATAATGTGGTTTTTATAGCATTTTTGCTTTCAACAACCATTTGAAAGGTGAAGAAGTCTTGTATTATCCCTTAATCAGCAGAAGAACTGCCACAAAGACTTGATTCCTATTTCAGGTCAGGTTACAATTATCTGTTCAATTCTCAGCCGATTTTCACATGTATAAATTATTCTAAAGACATATTTTATGCCTAATCCTGAGGCGACAGAATCCAAACAGTGACAGAAAATTATAGATTTTAATTTTATTAGGCATGAAAAGTGAAATTGAGAGAGGAAATGGACAATGGAGCTGTTCAGTCATGACGTCAAGAGGCTAATTCACCCCTAATGGATTTCAAATGGGTTTTCAGAATAGCAGTTTTGTTAACATTACATGAAGTGCCTCAGTCATTTCTCAAATGGGAATTTTGAAACCATTGTGACATGAAACTGCTAATTGCACTGCCCTGCATCATATTTGCTGAATGAAATCCAATACTTGTTTCTTACGAATCTTGTGGTGCTGATTTAAAAAAATAGTGTCTTTTTTTGCTATAGAATGTTACACATTCTCACAAAACATAATGTGGTTTTTATAGCATTTTTGCTTTCAACAACCATTTGAAAGGTGAAGAAGTCTTGTATTATCCCTTAATCAGCAGAAGAACTGCCACAAAGACTTGATTCCTATTTCAGGTCAGGTTACAATTATCTGTTCAATTCTCAGCCGATTTTCACATGTATAAATTATTCTAAAGACATTTTATGCCTAATCCTGAGGCGACAGAATCCAAAGTGACAGAAAATTATAGATTTTAATTTTATTAGGCATAGACTTTATGTAAAGTTATTTGACATTAAATGGAGTATTTGAACATATTTCTTTACTCCTTTGCAGATTGTAAGTTAAACTATACATTTTGAATATTTTTGTTGTTTAAACTTGATATTTGACTGCATTGAGTGCATTAAAGCTGATACATATAATATGAAAAAATCATTCTTGTTTTGTGAAAAAACTACATGATAGAAAGCTTTTATTGATATTTTTTAACTCTGCATCGTACAATTTTTTTTAAAGTTGCAAAGCTTTGTTATTTTTACTGTTTTTAGGACCACAAACTGAATAGCTCTCTACAGTAAATCTAATAAAAAAGAAACAGGCTGTAGCATTACTTGTTTCCAATCACATTGGAGGTGTGCAGGCTCCTCTGTAGTGGCAGTTGACCTCTGGTTGGAGGCAATGACCAAGTCATAGTCTCTGAAATAATTAAGACATCAGCTTAAACCAAATGAGCTACTATAAAATCATACAGCTTTATTATTTTTATCAATATGAACAAGGCCTTACCGAAGTCTAGTTGCCACAAATCATTCAGTCTGTGCCCACACATGCCCCCAAATATGTAGAGCTTTGGGGCACTTCCACCCTTAACACAGTACACCACAGAACTATGGGATTCCCTGGCTGACGGGCCTCCACCTTTGGTTTCAGGAATGTTCCAGCCTTTAACGCCAGACTGGACCTGCAACTCCAGCTCATAGAAGTCATCTAAATATCTGCATAAAAACACAAATGTGCATCATCCATGTGAGTATGTATGTGTTTTTGAATTTGACATGAATAAATGCATATGAATATGCACACCTTGGTACATTTCCATTTGGGTCTTCACTGTCATTGGCCATTCCACCAAAAAGATAACACTTATTAGCATGAAGAGTGAAGCTGTGGCCAATTCGTGGACATGGAGGTGATGCGTTCCTTGGTGGGTGAGCCTTCAGTTTCTTCCACAGCCATCGACTGGCCTGAAAGAACAGATAGAAATCAGGGCCCTCCTAAAGCTGTGTACTACAATCATAAACTATTAACTGAACTACATTAAGTGCTCACCTGCAGTTCATAGAGGCTGTTGGTATACTGGCCAAATTCAACCATCCCTCCAAACACCAGGATCCTTGTGCCTTCACAAACGAAGCCATGAGCGGCACAACCAGGTGGGATATCACCTCTCACTGCTGGCAGGAACCACTGCTTGGTCACTGAAATGTGTAGTTTATAACTTTCATTAATGCATTATTGTGTATATCAGCATTACATATGTATTAAAAATGTTTCATGGAATTTCTAACTATTTTAATGTACATAAGCCAGTCAGCATTAATGAATATGAAAACACTGATAGAGTTTAGTAGTACCTCTGACTATTTTAATGTATATTAACCAATGATTTGTTTCATTAATTCAGTGAATTAATTGCTGGGAACTACATGAATCTGATCTGAAGTCACGTCTCTGTGTGTTTTATAAACTATGCATCCACTCACTGTACTATATAGTATGTAGTATATTTAGTGCCCTACCCGAGTTATAAACATGCAGATTGGTCGCTATTCCCTCGTTTCCACCTCCAAACACAACCACCAGCTCTCGTATGGCCACGACCCGGTGCCCATGCCTCGCCCTCGGAACAGGTCCAGCGTAAGACCGCACTCTTTTCCATATGGGACCCTTATTAATCATAATATATTATCGTTTGATTTTGCACAATTGCAATGCAATAAAGGCGGACTACATGCAAACAGTTAGTAGCTCTTCCCCGTGCTTGAAAGCGTGGATGTGATTTGCTCAACGCTTATCACGTGACCAAAAGGCGGCGCACTTTCGACAAATCAGAGCCGTTTGTTGTTCTTAGGCTCCTCCCATTTTAACAAATACAGTAAATAAGCCTCGAGGACAGTAAGAGTAATTAAATTACATTAAAATAATACGACAGATGCATATAACGATAAAAACATTGTTTTTTTTATTGTGTACATGAGTACTGTAGGTTGCAAAAGAATTAAAATTAAAAAGAAATGCTACATTTATAATAATCTGCTAAAACGGATGTGTTATACATTTATCATTAAAATTATTTAATATAATATATATTTTAAAATGATAAAATATGTTTTTTTAAATGTAGCATAGACATTTAAAATATTCAATTGTTACATTTTAAATATTTAAATACAATATAGCCTATAGGTTATAGGATACTTTACAACATAAATATTCTCTTTTAGTACAGCAAATGAGTGCTGTTGACATTAAACCAATCATTTAAAAAAGTATTATTTGAAATCAGATAATTATTATGTATGTGCAAACAGGTAAGGTAGATTTTAGAAGTGCTGATATGATAGCTATGAGTGGTGGTGTCTTTAATATTTAATTTTAACCAAAGATCGAATATATATCAGTTTGGCTTTAAAGACATCAAAACAGCAGAAGATTCATCTACTGTCCATCAACTGTGTTTAAGTTGTAATATCTTATGTGAAACCTAGAGGTCAGCAAAAGTCTATATGAGGATTTGGGGTTTTCAGAGGCATAGCAAATGAGGAATGATTTTACAGACATACCATAAACGCTAGACGTTATGGTTCATAATAGATTTAGATAGATTCTCATGAATGAAATCAAAATACCTTTTTGCCCAAGGAAAATCTCACTGTGACGATAAAAAATTCTGTTGAATTTATGTGCAAGTTTATGTCAGTTCTAAAGTTCTCCTTCATAAATAATTTTCTCTGAGTCAAGCAGATGTGCACATGCAAGAACACATGTGAGGCCTTTTAACAACAGTGTTTTAAATTGAAATGACATTTGTTTGGTGGTGCAAGACAGTTGTTCCATGATGCAATAGTAAATCCATTACTTAAAGATAAATGAGAAATATGAAATACAGGGCATTCAGGGCAAGCATCTAGAGTTTGAAGTGACATTGTGAGTAAAATATATCGTAATTGAAAAACCGCTGCATGCTGTGTCTATACATTACATTGAAAAAGAACAATGGGTTAGTGTGGTAGCCAGCTCTTCTCTGAGGTGACGACAGCTTATGCTTCCTTCACTGATTTTAGAGAGAAAAAATCAATTGAAAGATGGATAGAGAACAAGCTGTCAGCTAGTCCTTGCATAACAATATCTTTTGAATGAAAAGAGAGAGCTACAGAAGTTTTTGCGAATTACAATAAAGAGAAAGACAAAAGTAGCTTGTAAACTGCTATTGAATAATATAGAAATAATGTAACATGCTCTTTCGAATGTGTGTCACAGCAAAACAGGCACTCAGCAAATGAGGAATGGAGGATTGCACACAGACATATTCGAGGATAAACACAAAGATTGCGGAAAGATTGGGAGTCTGTTGAAAAATAAACAAGGATATGGTGATGCTGATTTCAAAGTAGGATTGCCAGAGTGAGAAAGGAATGAAGCGAGGGATGCCGGAAGAGAAGAATTGCTGTAGAAGAGTTTAAACGTCATTCTGAGAACTGGAAAGTTTCACTGTTTCTCAGTATTGGCTACGTGGAATTCCAAAGTTATAGTTGGCACCATTGTAACAGAATCATTTCAATGGCAGAGTAAAAAATTAACAATTGAATGACAACATTTTGTCTAAGAAGTCTGCTGTTCAAGACTGACCTCTTGTAATGCCACGTTATTACTGTGTTGTGGCTGGATTGTAGCATTTCATGAAAAAAGCAGAGAAATAATGAGGGGAAGCAGAGATGTGGAGATGTGAGGTGAAGAAAATGCAGGCAGCTGGATAGGAAGCCATTAGGAGGGTCGTATGAGACATGTAGATATGTAGAGTTGGGTTTGTTCTCGTCATCTAGACGTTGAACTCGGCAGGAAAGCTTCCAGTAGGCAAGCTGAATGATGAAAGTTGTTCTATTTTGGACTCTCCCCCATTAACAATAAGCTAAACTTCCTGTCTTAAACAATGCACTATCCTTCCTGGCAACCTCGCAAAATAATGTAACATTGTTTAGGTTCGAGCCAAGCTATAGAACAACAATGCATTCATTCAAGCTGTTTTGTGTTTAAAGTAAGTAATGTTCTTGATATCCTTGAAACACTCATTTAGTGTTGTGTCTATGGGACAATGGTGCGCCATTACAAATGTACTGAACACGTTTTTGTTTACTTTTATACATTTTTTGTGGTAATTAACAGCAAGTCAGAGATGCTTAAACCAGAATATTCCTTTAAACCAAGATTCCAATCCTTGATGTGTGTTTATGAATGGACATTCTAGAATCAATATGAAGAGAGAAAGTTTCATCATTTACTTCACCTGAACTTATCTAACCTTTCTTTGTTAAACAGGAGCATGTGAGGACAAGGTAACAGCTGCGATCCCAATTACACCAGTAAGCTGACAGACCTGCTAAGACCAGAGAAGTTTGAAGAGAAGGTGACGCATTAATGAAAGGCTTGACATAAAAAGGCCTCCTTCACTCTATAATTAAAGGTGACAGGTACATCACAGCATTGCATAGAGAAATCATTTTTGGCTCCTCAAAGAACCTTTTAAGAACATAAATATTCTAAATAACTTTTTTTTCCACTATAAAGAACATTCCATGAATGTTAAAGGTTCTTCTTGGAACGATACCCCGGTTCAGTTTGTTGTGTTTGTATGCGTCTCTGTATCTGTTTTAGTGGAACCTCCCTCCTGGCTCTCTGTTATATTTTCAATGTCTTTTTAAGTCCACATGGCCCTTGCCTTTATTAGATTTGCTGCCTAAAAAACAAAGAATCTCTCTGGGTTGAGTCATTGACAAAGCAGGCTTTACCCATCTGCAACATTTAGTTTAAAAGATGAGCCTGATATTGCCTGTCAATTGGGTTACAATTGTGTAATAAAACGCTGATTGCTTTCCCAGTGGTGTTCAGGTCCGAGGATGAAACCGGCATTATGTGATGTGGTTTGTTCGAATCCTGGCTTAGCCAGAACGTACCGGTTGATAAGACTGGGATTGGCAGATTGGAGCCACTGGGGTTTTCATTTTAAGCAGATAAGGGAAAGCTGTGGGAGATGAAGGGAGTTTAAATGTAACCTGCACTGAGATTGAAGCAGATGTAAAGGATCACCCTTCCACATTCATAGTGGTGTGTTATGTCAGATTTTCGCACACACACACACACACATATAGTATGTAGTATAC